>NW_027141192.1:0-36272 GCF_036365525.1 Heterodontus francisci
TGGGGAGTGGGGGGATGGGGAGGACGAGGGGATGGGGAGGACGAGGGGATGGGGAGTGGGGGGGATGGGGAGGACGAGGGGATGGGGAGGACGAGGGGATGGGGAGTGGGGGGGATGGGGAGGACGAGGGGATGGGGAGTCGAGGGGATGGGGAGTGGGGGGGATGGGGAGGACGAGGGGATGGGGAGTGGGGGGGATGGGGAGGACGAGGGGATGGGGAGGACGAGGGGATGGGGGAGGGTGGGGGGATGGGGAGGACGAGGGGATGGGGAGTGGGGGGGATGGGGAGGACGAGGGGATGGGGAGTGGGGGGGATGGGGAGGACGAGGGGATGGGGAGTGGGGGGGATGGGGAGGACGAGGGGATGGGGAGTGGGGGGGATGGGAGGACGAGGGGATGGGGAGGACGAGGGGATGGGGAGTGGGGGGGATGGGGAGGACGAGGGGATGGGGAGTGGGGGGGATGGGGAGGACGAGGGGATGGGGAGTGGGGGGGATGGGAGGACGGAGGGTGATGGGAGGAGGGGGATGAAGGGATGGAAGTAGGGAGATGGGGAGTGGGGGGGATGGGGAGGACGAGGGGATGGGGAGTGGGGGGGATGGGGAGGACGAGGGGGATGGGGAGTGGGGGGGATGGGGAGTGGGGGGGATGGGGAGGACGAGGGGATGGGGAGTGGGGGGGATGGGGAGGACGAGGGGATGGGGAGTGGGGGGGATGGGGAGGACGAGGGGATGGGGAGTGGGGGGGATGGGGAGGACGAGGGGATGGGGAGTGGGGGGGATGGGGAGGACGAGGGGATGGGGAGTGGGGGGGATGGGGAGGACGAGGGGATGGGGAGTGGGGGGGATGGGGAGGACGAGGGATGGGGAGTGGGGGGGATGGGGAGGACGAGGGGATGGGGAGTGGGGGGGATGGGGAGGACGAGGGGATGGGGAGTGGGGGGGATGGGGAGGACGAGGGGATGGGGAGTGGGGGGGATGGGGAGGACGAGGGGATGGGGAGTGGGGGGGATGGGGAGGACGAGGGGATGGGGAGTGGGGGGGGATGGGGAGGACGAGGGGATGGGGAGTGGGGGGGATGGGGAGGACGAGGGGATGGGGAGTGGGGGGGATGGGGAGGACGAGGGGATGGGGAGGACGGGGGGGATGGGGAGGACGGGGGGATGGGAGGACGGGGGATGGGGAGGACGGGGGGATGGGGAGGACGAGGGGATGGGGGGACGAGGGGAGGGGGGGACGAGGGGAGGGGGGGCTGAGGGGGTGGGGGGGATGGGGTGGGGGGGGGACGAGGGAGTGGGGAGGGGGGGCCGAGGGGGTGGGGGGATGGGGACGGGGGGATGAGGAGGGGGGGACGAGGGGGTGGGTGGGATGGGGAGGGGGAGACGAGGGGATGGGGACAAGGGGGTGGGGTGGGATGGGGAGGGGGGAGACGAGGGGATGGGGACAGGGGGATGGGGAGGGGGGATGAGGGGGGGATGGGGAGTGGGGGGGATGGGGACGAGGGGATGGGGGGACGAGGGGACGAGGGGATGGGGAGTGGGGGGGATGGGGAGGGAGGACGATGGGAGTGGGGGGGATGGGGTGGGGGGACGAGGGGAGTGGGGGGGGATGGGGAGGACGAGGGGATGGGGAGTGGAGGGGATGGGGAGGACGAGGGGATGGGGAGTGGAGGGGATGGGGAGGACGAGGGGATGGGGAGTGGGGGGGTTGGGGAGGACGAGGGGATGGGGAGTGGGGGGGATGGGGAGGACGAGGGGATGGGGACGGGGGGACGAGGGGGTGGGGGGGATGGTGACGGGGGGATGGGACGAGGGGATGGGGAGTGGGGACGGGGGGACGAGGGGGTGGGGGGGATGGGGAGGGGGGGACGAGGGGGTGGGGGGGATGGGGGAGGGGGGGACGAGGGGACGGGGGGATGGGGAGGGGGGGGACGAGGGGACGGGGGGATGGGGAGGGGGGGACGAGGGGACGGGGGGATGGGGAGGGGGGGGACGAGGGGACGGGGGGATGGGGAGGGGGGGGACGAGGGGGTGGGGGGGGGATGGGGACGGGGGGATGGGGAGGGGGGGACGAGGGGGTGGGTGGGATGGGGAGGGGGAGACGAGGGGACGGGGGGATGGGAGGGGGGGACGAGGGGGTTATGGGGACAGGGGGATGGGGGGGATGGGGAGTGGGGGGATAAGGGGGGGAGTGGGGGGACGAGGGGATGGGGACGGGGGGACGAGGGGGACGAGGGGATGGGGGAGTGGGGGGGGATGGGGAGGGAGGACGAGGGGAGTGGGGGGGGATGGGGTCGGGGGACGAGAGGAGTGGGGGGGATGGGGAGGGGGGACGAGGGGAGTGGGGGGATGGGGTGGGGGGGATGAGGGGAGTGGGGACGAGGGGATGGGGAGTGGGGGATGGGGAGGGGGGACGAGGGGATGGGGAGTGGGGGGATGGGGAGGGGGGACGAGGGGAGTGGGGGGGATGGGGAGGAGGGACGAGGGGATGGGGAGTGGGGTGGGGATGTGGGAGTGGGGGAGGGGAGGGATGTGGGGGTGGGGGAGGGGAGGGATGTGGGGGGAATGGGGAGGATGAGGAGGGGGGATGGGGACAGGGGGATTGAGGGGGATGGGGTGGGGGACGACGACGAGGGGACCGAGGGGAGGGGGGGATGCGGAGGAGGGGATGGGCGGGAGGGGATGGGGTGGAGGGGGGAACGAGGGGATGGGCTGGGGTTGGGGAGGGAGGACGAGATGGGGGAAAGGGGGGGATGGGGAGGACGAGGGGATGGGGAGTGGGGGGGATGGGGAGGACGAGGGGATGGGGAGTGGGGGGGATGGGGAGTGGGGGACGAGGGGATGGGGAGTGGGGGACGAGGAGGTGGGGGGACGAGGAGGTGGGGGGATGGGGAGTGGGGGGGATGGGGAGTGGGGGGGATGGGGAGTGGGGGGGATGGGGGGCCGGGGGGGATCGGGAGGACGAGGGGATGGGGAGTGGGGGGGATGGGGAGTGGGGGACGAGGGGATGGGGGAGTGGGGGATGGGGAGTGGGGGACGGGGGGATGGGGGGGGGGGGACGAGGGGGTGGGGGGGATGGGGATGGGATGGGGACGAGGGGGGTGGGGGGGATGGGGATGGGTTGGGGACGGGATGGGGACGGGGGGATGGGGAGGGGGGGGACAAGGGGGTGGGTGGGAGGGGGAGACGAGGGGACGGGGGGGATGGGGAGGGGGGGGACGAGGGGTGATGGGGACAGGGGATGGGGAGGGGGGGACGGGGTGATGGGGACAGGGTGATGGGGACAGGGGGATGGGGAGTGGGGATGGGGAGTGGGGGGATGAGGGGGGGGACGGGGGGATGGGGAGTGGGGGGATGAGGGGGGGGACGGGGGGATGGGGAGTGGGGGGACAAGGGGATGGGGACGGGGGGACGAGGGGATGGGGAGTGGGGGGGATGGGGAGGGGGGACGAGGGGATGGGGAGGGGGGAGGGGGTGTGGGGATGTGGGAGTGGGGGAGGGGAGGGATGTGGGGGTGGGGGAGGGGAGGGATGTGGGGAGGATGAGGAGGGGGGATGGGGACAGGGGGATTGAGGGGGATGGGGTGGGGGACGACGACGAGGGGACCGAGGGGAGGCGGGGATGCGGAGGAGGGGATGGGCGGGAGGGGATGGGGTGGAGGGGGGAACGAGGGGATGGGCTGGGGTTGGGGAGGGGGGACGAGAGGGGGGGATGGGGGGACGAGGGGACGAGGGGATGGGGAGTGGGGGGGATGGGGAGGGAGGACGATGGGAAGTGGGGGGGGATGGGGTGGGGGGGACGAGGGGAGTGGGGGGGATGGGGAGGACGAGGGGATGGGGAGGACGAGGGGATGGGGAGTGGAGGGGATGGGGAGGACGAGGGGATGGGGAGTGGAGGGGATGGGGAGGACGAGGGGATGGGGAGTGGGGGGGTTGGGGAGGACGAGGGGATGGGGAGTGGGGGGGATGGGGAGGACGAGGGGATGGGGACGGGGGACGAGGGGGGTGGGGGGGATGGTGACGGGGGGATGGGACGAGGGGATGGGGAGTGGGGGACGGGGGGACGAGGGGGTGGGGGGGATGGGGAGGGGGGGATGGGGAGGGGGGGACGAGGGGATGGGGAGTGGGGGGGATGGGGAGGGGGGGACGAGGTGATGGGGTGGGGGGATGGGGAGGGGGGCGAGGAGATGGGGAGGGGGGGCGAGGGGATGGGGAGTTGGGGGGGAAGGGGGAGGATGGGGTGAGCAGGACGAGGGGATGGGGAGTGGGGGGGAAGGGGGGGATGGGGAGTGGGGGGAAAGGGGAGGATGGGGTGAGGGGGATGAGGGGATGGGGAGTGGGGGGGAAGGGGGAGGATGGGGGTGAGGGGGACGAGGGGATGGGGTGGGGGGTAAGGGGGGGAATGGGGACGGGGTGTGGGGGATGGGGTGGGGGGTAAGGGAGGAATGGGGGTGTGGGGATGGGGTGGGGGGAATGGTGACGAGGGGACGGGGTGTGGGGGACGAGGGGATGGCGGGGACGACGAGGGGATGGGGTGGGGGGAAGTGGGAGGATGGGGGGGGATGGGGTGGGGGGGAAGTGGGAGGATGGGGGGGGATGGGGTGGGGGGAAGGGGAGGATGGGGGGGGGATGGGGTGGGGGGAAGTGGGAGGATGGGGGGGGATGGGGTGGGGGGGAAGTGGGAGGATGGGGGGGGATGGGGTGGGGGGGGAAGTGGGAGGATGGGGGGGGATGGGGTGGGGGGGAAGTGGGAGGATGGGGTGGGATGGGGTGGGGGGGAAGTGGGAGGATGGGGTGGGGGGGATGGGGGGGGATGGGGTGGGGAGGATGGGGGGGGATGGGGTGGGGGGGAAGTGGGAGGATGGGGCCTGGAGGTGGTGTTGGCTGAGGGATGGGGGGTGCGGGTGGTGGGGGCGACGTTCGTGGAAGGGGGAAGATGGTGGGAGGGTTGAGGCCTGGCAATGGTTAGGTAGGTGGGGTTTGTGAGGGGGGTGGGGAGAGGGGAAAAGATCCCACAGCCCTCTGGGGGCAGGGAAGGGGAAAAGAGCAGGGTTGTTCTTTTATTCTTTCCTGGGAAGCGGGCGTCGCCGGCTAGGCCAGCATTTGATGTCCGTCCCTAATTGCCCCCTTGCCAATGAGTTGCAGTTGAGAGTCAGTCACATCGCCGTGGGTCTGGAGTCAGACGCAGGCCAGACCGGGTAAGGGCGGCAGGTCTCCTTCCCTAAAGGACATGAGTGAACAGGTGTGGGTCTTTACGACAGTCGATGATAGTTTCACGGTCACCAAACTGGCTCTGTGATACGACCGCTATGCCACTGACTGCAACCTCCCTTACTCGCTCTCTGGCAGATCAATGAACTCAACCACGTCCCGGTGCCTGTGATGCTCCTCCCCGACGACTTTAAAGCTAACAGCAAGATCAAAGTCAACAATCACCTCTTCAATAAGTGAGTACAGCGGGGGGGGCTATCGGTTATGGTTTCCCCCCTCCTACCAACACTTGATAGAACAGGATGGTTCCATCCAGCCTGTCTTGGACTACGCTGGCAGACGGTGCGCCACGTGAAAGCCGTGTGTGCCGATCAGAAAACCCGGGGCCAGATTTGTCCATCTTGTACCCACCTTGGTTCCTTAACCCTATACCAGCCCCCCCAAAAATCTATCAATTCCGAGTCTCCACGACCTTTTAGGGGAGAGCATTGCAGGTCCCCTCTGTGTGTTGCAGTGCTCCCCGATGTCACCCACCAAACAGCTGAACTCTTACATTTTTTCTCATAATTCACGTTTCACCCTCTAAACGCTCCCCTGGCTGTCAAACAACTGTCCGCAGGTGGTGTGCTGGGGAAAGAACCGGCATGAGTTATTTAGCGAAGGGAGGCGGGTCTCAGAGCATCAGCCGCGCCTCACTACTGTGCGTCTCTTTTCGGTTTTTGCAGGGAGAATCTACCGAGTCACTTCAAGTTCAAGGAGTACTGCCCTCAAGTGTTCAGGAACCTGCGGGGAGCGGTTCGGCGTGGATGACCAGGATTATCTGGTGCGTGCACCCCCGACGCTTACACCCCACCCCCCCCCCCCCCCCCCCCCCCCCGACGCTCACGCCGTCCGTCCATTCAGTCAGTCAAATCGCGCAACACACAGGAGCTGGCCCGCATAAGCCCCTCGCGATTGCGTTTCGAACGTTCCTCTGCAGTTTGCGGTGGCTTCCAGGTCTTCATGAAAATGCGTTCGGGGGGTGGGGGGGGGGGAAAGAAATAAATTCTCTTTTTTTTCCCCCCTCTCGTTCGGATGGTGGTCAAACGACGACGCCCATTACCATAAGCATCGAGTCCGCTGCAAGAGCGAAGAACAAAGAAAATTACAGCGCAGGAACAGCCCTTCGGCCCTCCAAGCCTGCGCCGATCCAGATCCTCTATCTAAACATGTCGCCTATTTTCTAAGGGTCTGTATCTCTTTGCTTCCTGCCCATTCATGTATCTGTCTAGATACATCTTAAAAGACGCTATCGTGCCCGCGTCTACCACCTCCGCTGGCAACGCGTTCCAGGCACCCACCACCCTCTGCGTAAAGAACTTTCCACGCATATCCCCCCTAAACTTTTCCCCTCTCACTTTGAACTCGTGTCCTCTAGTAATTGAATCCCCCACTCTGGGGGAAAAAGCTTCTTGCTATCCACCCTGTCTATACCGCTCATGATTTTGTACACCTCAATCAGGTCCCCCCTCAACCTCCGTCTTTCTAATGAAAATAATCCTAATCTACTCAACCTCTCTCCATAGCTAGCGCCCTCCATACCAGGCAACATCCTGGTGAACCTCCTCTGCACCCTCTCCAAAGCATCCACATCCTTTTGGTAATGTGACGACCAGAACTGCACGCAGTATTCCAAATGTGGCCGAACCAAAGTCTTATACAACTGTAACATGACCTGCCAACCCTTGTACTCAATACCCTGTCCGATGAAGGAAAGCATGCTGTATGCCTTCTTGACCACTCTATTGACCTGCGTTAAAACAAAAAGGTAAGTTTATATAAGTTGTAAACTCACTTACCCAGCTGCCACCTCGCTCTCCCTGTCACCGCTGCAAAAAAGACTTAAATCATTACGTTGACTTTGTCGACCGCGCATACCGGGCGTGTCGCGCCTGCGCCAACTGCACGCGCCGGGGATTGTGTATATGTATGTTAAAAATCGTGCACGTGTGCGATTTGACTTGGTGCTTCCGTCTCCCTTTTGTAACGTTTTCCATTGTGAATGGCTGTTGGTCGCTCTGTCTTCGCCTCTGAGTTGGTTGGCCGTGGGGTCGGACCCCACTCCAGGAACTTCAGCCCCCTAATCTAGATCGAAGCTCCCAGTGCCATTACTGTGGCAGCACTGCGCCGTCCGAGGGGGCAGTGCTGAGGGGGCGCCGCACCGTCGGAGAGGGCAGTGCTGAGGGGGCGCCGCACCGTCGGAGGGGGCAGTGCTGAGGGGGCGCCGCACTGTCGGAGGGGCAGTGCTGAGGGGGCGCCGCACCGTCGGAGGGGGCAGTGCTGAGGGGGCGCCGCACCGTCGGAGGGGGCAGTGCTGAGGGGGCACCGCACCGTCGGAGGGGGCAGTGCTGAGGGGGCGCCGCACCGTCGGAGGGGGCAGTGCTGAGGGGGCGCCGCACCGTCGGAGGGGGCAGTGCTGAGGGGGCGCCGCACCGTCGGAGGGGGCAGTGCTGAGGGGGCGCCGCACCATCGGAGGGGGCAGTGCTGAGGGGGCGCCGCACCGTCGGAGGGGGCAGTGCTGAGGGGGCGCCGCGCTGTCGGAGGTGCCGCCCTTTAGATGAGACGTTTAACCGAGGCCCAGTTTCCTCCCATAAAGGATCCCAGGGCATTATTTTGAAGAGGGGGGCAGTTAAGTTCTCCCCAGTGTCCTGCGGCCGGTATTTATAGCTCAGCCAACGTCGCCGAAAAAAAAATTACCCGGTCACTATCACATTACTGTTTGCGGAAGCAAATTGGCTGCTGCGTTTTCTACGTTACAACAGTGACCGTACTCTGAAAGAGCATTTCCTTGGCTGTAAAATGCCCTGGGGCACCTTGAGGTCATGAAAGGTGCAGGATAAATGCAAGTCTGTCTTTTTGAATCTACCTCATCTATGAACCAAACCCTTCCCAGTCACCTCTCCGAGCTATTTCCTTTGTTTGGTCATTTAAAAAAAAATCATGTTAGAATGAGGAAAGAACCTGTCTGCCTCTCTTCTTAGTTGTCTCATTCTCCCGTCCATCTCCAGGTCTCACGAGTTAGAGAATGGTACCGTGCTAACGCAGGTGTAAACACTATTGTTGACCTAGTCCAATGACTGGGAAAGCACTGTAGTCACTGCTGCAACGTAGGGAATACGGGAGACAAATTGCACACAGCGTGATCCCACACAACAATGTGATGAACGCTCAGATCACCTGCCTTAGTGATGCTGGTTGAGGATTAAATATTGGCTCCCGGACGCCGGGGAGAACTTCCCACCCTCCCCCGCCACTGCTGTTCTTAGAGATGAGTGACTGTGGGATCTTTAACGTGGGGCCCCTGGTTTCAACGTCTCATCTGGGGGACAGCGCGGTGCTCCCTCGGATACTGCCTTCCGATGGCGCGGTGCTTCCTCATCGTAGCCCCTCCGACAGCCCGGCGTCGCCTCAGTACCATCGGCAGGGAGTGTCAGCCTGGATTTCTTTGTGCTGACGTCGCGAGAGTGGGGCTCGAACAAACAAGCCAGAAGCAAAAGTGACATGACAGAAACCATTTTCACGCAGCAAGTGGGTTAAGGTCTGGAATGCACTGCCTGAGAACGTGGGTGAAGGCAAGTTCAATTGAAGCATTCAAAAGGGAATTAGGCTGTTATGTGAAAAGGAAGAATGTGCAGGGTGACTGGGAAAGGCAGGGGAACGGAACTGAGTGAATTGCTCTTTCAGTGAGCCGGTGCAGACACGATGGGCCGAATGGACTCCCTCTGCACCTTCTGATTCAGGCAGGTTTGCCACGGTATGGCACAGAGCAAGACAGAAAGTCGCAGAGAGATAAAAAGATTCTTTCTTTCCGCACTCTAATAAAATTTAATTGTGAAAGCAAACAAAACTTCTTTGAGCAAAACAGGAGAGGAAGGAAGAGAATGAGTGGAGAGGGAGCTTTACTCTGTATCTCACCCCATTTGTTCTTTTTTTCTCCAGGCCCCTTTTATATATTTCATGTCGAGGGGGCCTTTATTCCTCAGGCCCCCTTGATATACATATTTTTTAAAATAACTTTATTAAAATCAGATAAATAAACAAACAAAATACACAAATTAAAATGCCATTCTCGGCGTCGACAATGCACTCCAGTCCCTGCGGTGCCCACCGGTCGCGGAAGGCCTCAAGCGTACCGGCGGACACCGCAAGCTCCTTCTCCAGGGACACCCGGGCGCGAACGTAACCGCGGAAGAGGGGCAGGCGATCGGAGAGGACGGACCCCCCCCCCCCCTCGACAGCCCGCAGCCTGGACCTGTGAATTGTTACCTTGGCCAGGCCCAGGAGCAGACCGATGAGGAGATCCTCCTCCCGGCCCAAGCCCCTCCGCACCGGGTGCCCAAAGATCAGGAGATGGGACTGAAGTGCAGCCTGAACTTGAGGAGCAGCCCCTTCAGATACTCAAAGAGGGGCTGCAACCTCGTACACTCCATAAATACATGGAACACGGACTCGTCCAGGCCGCAGAAAGTACAGGCGGCCTGGGAGTCCGTGCACCTACTTAAAAGTCTATTGCACGGGACCGCTCTGTGCAACACCCTCCACCCCAGGTCCCCGAGGTAAAGGGGGAAGACTCCCGCGTAGAGAGACCTCCATCGGGGTTTCCCCGTCGCCGCCAGATGGCAACGCGGACCGCCAGGGCGTGTCCGGCTGGCTGACGAGGGCGGGGAAGTGGAGAGTGTGCTGGAGCAGCCCGTACAGGAAACCCCTCCGCGCCGATTGGAATGGCACGGAGGGCATTTCTGAGAGGTGGCTCGGGTTGTGCGGGACCGGCTCCCGAGGAGGGTTTCGGGGCCTAGGTCCGATGAGCTGTTCCGGCCGAGCTGACCCCCGAGCCCCCTCGCCACCCGCAGTGAGAGGCTTCCCGGGGGGCTTCGGCTACTCCTCCGCCCGTTGGTCCGTCCCCGGAGTATCTAACCCTGTTTTTTTTTTCTCAATCACGGAGGAGCCAATCCCCGTGCTGTACCTGCCCTGGGAGTGTTTGATGGGGACAGTGTAGAGGGAGCTTTACTCTGTATCTAACCCCCGTACTGTACCTGTCCTGGGAGTGTTTGATGGGGACAGTGTAGAGGGAGCTTTACTCTGTATCTAACCCCCGTACTGTACTTGTCCTGGGAGTGTTTGATGGGGACAGTGTAGAGCGAGCTTTACTCTGTATCTAACCCCCCGTACTGTACCTGTCCTGGGAGTGTTTGATGGGGGACAGTGTAGAGGGAGCTTTACTGTGTATCTAACCCCCCGTACTGTACCTGTCCTGGGAGTGTTTGATGGGGGACAGTGTAGAGGGAGCTTTACTCTGTATCTAACCCCCCCGTACTGTACCTGTCCTGGGGAGTGTTTGATGAGGTCAATGTTTGCGCGTGCCCTCCTTTATTTGAAGAATGCACCAACATATCGACTTGGTTTGTTCTGCAGGCTTCTCTGACCCAAAGTGCCCCATGTGGTGAGTGCGAGGACCGCCATGCTGTGCTCTTCCTCTGTAGCTATGACAGGAAGTATGTGATTAAGCAGATCTCCAGCGAAGTTGTGGCAGACATGCACAGTTTCCTTTCAGACTACCACCAGGTGAGCACCCCCCTCTTCCTAAGTGAAGGGGCAGTCCAGGAGTCATCAGTGCCAACAGCAAGTGGCTTATAAATACAAGGGTTAGTCACTAATAAATCCAGTCGGGGAATTCAGGAGAAACGTCTTCACCCGGAGAGCGGTGAGAATGTGGGGACTCGCTACCACACGGATGCATTTAAGGGGGGCGAAGCTGGATAAACACACGAGGGAGAAAGGTATAGAAGGCTCTGGTGATGGGGAGTGGAGTGGGTGGGTGGGAGGAGGCTCGTGCGGAGCAGAAACACTGGCACGGGGCAGACGGGCCCAATGGCCTGTTTCTGCGCTGTAAAGTCCTGCACAACACAGCCTTCCTGAATGCAGCTGGGATCTGACCAAGGCGTTGCAGGCCGGGAATATAAACAGCAAGTGCCGGAAATACTCGAGGTCAGGCAGCATCTCTCTGTGTGCCCCTCCCCTCCCCTCCCTCCACTGATGCTGCCTGGCACGCTGATTGCTTCCAGCATTTCCAACGTTTAGATTTCCAGCGTCCACCATACTTTGCCTCTCTGCGGACCCAGCTTGTCCCAGGATCGGGGCAGCTGTCTCTCGGGTGCGATGCAGTCCACAGTGTGGGTGGGGGGGAAGTCAAAGGCGGGAGTGGGAACGGAAACTATGATGGGCCGCGTTTGTAAGCAGTGTGGACGGAAGCGTGGAATTACAACGCGACATGGGACGGATTACGTGAAGGGGCAAAACTGTGGCAAGTGGGTTTCAGTGTCGGCAAATGTGAGGTCCTCCACTTTGGAGAGAAAGGGTACTTTCTAAATGGTGAATTTACATCCGGGGGAACAGAACAGGAGGGGCTGGGAGTTGTTCTTCAGCTGTACATAGCCCCCGATTAGACCACACCTGGACTTAAAGTGAGCAAGTTCTGGGCCCCACACCTTAGGAAGGGAGCACTGGCCTCAGAGGGGAGTGCAGCACAGATTCACCGGAACGTTACCCGGACTCCAAGGGTTAAATTACGAGGAGGGGGGTTAAAGCTATGGTTGTATCCCCTAGAATTTAGAAGGTTAAGAGGTGATTGGTCGAGGTCTAAAAGACATTATGGGGAGCAGCTAGGGCAGATGGATAGAGATTGGGAGAATCTCGGACTAAGGGATGTAGGCTAAAAATTAGAGCCAGACCTTTCAGGAGTGAAATTAGGAAAGACGTCGACACGCAGAGGGTGGTACTTGTGGGGAACCCCGTCCCCCAGAAAGCAGTAATTAATTTTTAAATCGGAGAGCGATGGGTATTTTGATAGACGAGTGTGTAAAGGGATATGAAGCCAAGGCGGGTGGATAGAGTTGAGATACAGATCAGCCATGATCTGATTGAGTGACAGAACAGGCTTGAGGGGCTGAATGGCCTCCTCCTGCTCCCTATTGCATTCATCTTTGTTTATTTTGTTCCCCTCCCACCCCTCTCTCCGCAGCACGTTGTAAACTGCCACGGCAACATCGTCCTACCGCAGTTCCTGGCTATGTACCGTCTCACTGTTGATGGTGAGGATACCTACATACTCGTAATGCGCAATGTCTTCAGCCACAAGCTCACCGTTCACAGGAAGTACGACTTAAAGGTAAATGGTGAAGTTATTTGCCTCCCCTTTTGCCACTGCTCCTCATGAGAGTACAAGAACACAAGAAATAGGAGCAGGAGTAGACGATGCAGCCCCGTGAGCCTGCTCCGCCATTCAGTAAGGTCCTCGGCCGGTTCAGTCTTTCCTGATAGCGGAACTGAGGGGTTCAAACCGTCATCCTCGTGAAACTTCTTTTTTGCAACCTTCTCCAGTACCTCTATACATCTTTTTATAATGAGACCAGAACTGTGCACAGTGCTCCAAGTGTGGGTCTAACCGAGGTGTATGGAGACCGGAACGGTGCACAGTGCTCCAAGTGTGGGTCGAACCGAGGGATATGGAGACTGGAACTGTGCACAGTGCTCCAAGTATGGTCTAACTGAGGGATATGGAGACCGGAACTGTGCACAGTGCTCCAAGTGTGGGTCTAACCGAGGGATATGGAGACCGGAACTGTGCGCAGTGCTCCAAGTGTGGTCTAACCGAGGGATATGGAGACCGGAACTGTGCACAGTGCTCCAAGTGTGGTCTAACTGAGGGACATGGAGAGTGGAACTGTGCACAGTGTTCCAAGTGTGGTCTAACCGAGGTGTATGGAGACCGGAACGGTGCACAGTGCTCCAAGTGTGGGTCTAACCGAGGGATATGGAGACTGGAACTGTGCACAGTGCTCCAAGTGTGGTCTAACCGAGGGATATGGAGACTGGAACTGTGCACAGTGCTCCAAGTGTGGGTCGAACCGAGGGATATGGAGACTGGAACTGTGCACAGTGCTCCAAGTATGGTCTAACTGAGGGATATGGAGACCGGAACTGTGCACAGTGCTCCAAGTGTGGGTCTAACCGAGGGATATGGAGACCGGAACTGTGCGCAGTGCTCCGAGTGTGGTCTAACCGAGGGATATGGAGACTGGAACTGTGCACGGTCCTCCGAGTGTGGTCTAACCGAGGGATATGGAGACTGGAACTGTGCACAGTGCTCCAAGTGTGGTCTAACTGAGGGACATGGAGACTGGAACTGTGCACAGTGCTCCAAGTGTGGGTCCAACTGAGGGATATGGAGACCGGAACTGTGCACAGTGCTCCAAGTGTGGTCTAACCGAGGGATATGGAGACCGGAACTGTGCACAGTGCTCCAAGTGTGGTCTAACCGAGGGACATGGAGACCGGAACTGTGCACAGTGCTCCAAGTGTGGTCTAACTGAGGGACATGGAGAGTGGAACTGTGCACAGTGCTCCAAGTGTGGTCTAACCGAGGGATATGGAGACTGGAACTGTGCACAGTGTTCCAAGTGTGGTCTAACCGAGGGATATGGAGACTGGAACTGTGCACAGTCCTCCAAGTGGGGTCTAACTGAGGGATATGGAGACTGGAACTGTGCACAGTGCTCCAAGTGTGGGTCTAACCGAGGGATACGGAGACCGGAACTGTGCACAGTGCTCCAAGTGTGGGTCTAACCGAGGGATATGGAGACTGGAACTGTGCACAGTGTTCCAAGTGTGGTCTAACCGAGGGATATGGAGACTGGAACTGTGCACAGTGCTCCAAGTGGGGTCTAACTGAGGGATATGGAGACTGGAACTGTGCACAGTGCTCCAAGTGTGGTCTAACTGAGGGATATGGAGACTGGAACTGTGCACAGTGTTCCAAGTGTGGTCTAACCGAGGGATATGGAGACTGGAACTGTGCACAGTGCTCCAAGTATGGTCTAACTGAGGGATATGGAGACCGGAACTGTGCACAGTGCTCCAAGTGTGGGTCTAACCGAGGGATATGGAGACCGGAACTGTGCGCAGTGCTCCGAGTGTGGTCTAACCGAGGGATATGGAGACTGGAACTGTGCACGGTCCTCCGAGTGTGGTCTAACCGAGGGATATGGAGACTGGAACTGTGCACAGTGCTCCAAGTGTGGTCTAACTGAGGGACATGGAGACTGGAACTGTGCACAGTGCTCCAAGTGTGGGTCCAACTGAGGGATATGGAGACCGGAACTGTGCACAGTGTTCCAAGTGTGGTCTAACCGAGGGATATGGAGACTGGAACTGTGCACAGTCCTCCAAGTGGGGTCTAACTGAGGGATATGGAGACTGGAACTGTGCACAGTGCTCCAAGTGTGGGTCTAACCGAGGGATACGGAGACCGGAACTGTGCACAGTGCTCCAAGTGTGGGTCTAACCGAGGGATATGGAGACTGGAACTGTGCACAGTGTTCCAAGTGTGGTCTAACCGAGGGATATGGAGACTGGAACTGTGCACAGTGCTCCAAGTGGGGTCTAACTGAGGGATATGGAGACTGGAACTGTGCACAGTGCTCCAAGTGTGGTCTAACTGAGGGATATGGAGACTGGAACTGTGCACAGTGTTCCAAGTGTGGTCTAACCGAGGGATATGGAGACTGGAACTGTGCACAGTGCTCCAAGTGTGGGTCTAACTGAGGGACATGGAGACTGGAACTGTGCACAGTGCTCCAAGTGTGGGTCTAACCGAGGGATATGGAGACTGGAACTGTGCACAGTGCTCCAAGTGTGGGTCTAACTGAGGGACATGGAGACTGGAACTGTGCACAGTGCTCCAAGTGTGGGTCTAACCGAGGGATATGGAGACTGGAACTGTGCACAGTGCTCCAAGTGTGGGTCTAACCGAGGGTTATGGAGACTGGAACTGTGCACAGTGCTCCAAGTGTGGTCTAACCAAGGGATATGGAGACTGGAACTGTGCACAGTGCTCCAAGTGGGGTCTAACTGAGGTTCCTGAGGGATTAACTCACTCAGTCTTCTCACCGACTGTGGAGACTGCCTCCAAATTAGTGGCCTGGAGAGTGACGACCGTCCTCCTCTTGTTTTTACAGGGATCTCTGGTTTCACGCGAAGCAAGCGACAAAGAAAAGGTAAAAATAAAATTAGCGAACCATCTCCTTTGACGACGAAATGCTTTGAATTTGCACAGCGCCCGCCGCACTGGGAGTTTCCCTGCTCCTCGCCGGATGTTGCATTTCCCCCACGGGGCTCCAGCTGGCTCTACTTGGGTTGCTTTTGATAAAGGAATGAATGGGTGTCCCTATATGAGTGTCACGGGTTCGAGGCCCCCACTACAGAGACACAAGCCCCAAAGTCCAGGCCAACCAGCCTTGCTGGTGCAGAGAGAGTGCCGCGCTGTCGGAGGGTCAGTGCTGAGAGAGTGCCGCGCTGTCGGAGGGTCAGTGTTGAGGGAGCGCCGCGCTGTCGGAGGGTCAGTGCCGAGGGAGCGCCGCGCTGTCGGAGGGTCAGTGCCGAGGGAGCGCCGCGCTGTCGGAGGGTCAGTGCCGAGGGAGCGCCGCACTGTCGGAGGGTCAGTGCCGAGGGAGCGCCGCACTGTCGGAGGGTCAGTGCCGAGGGAGCGCCGCACTGTCGGAGGGTCAGTGGTGAGGGAGCGCCGCACTGTCGGAGGGTCAGTGTTGAGGGAGCGCCGCACTGTCGGAGGGTCAGTGTTGAGGGAGCGCCGCACTGTCGGAGGGTCAGTGTTGAGGGAGCGCCGCACTGTCGGAGGGTCAGTGTTGAGGGAGCGCCGCGCTGTCGGAGGGTCAGTGCTGAGGGAGCGCCGCGCTGTCGGAGGGTCAGTGCTGAGGGAGCGCCGCGCTGTCGGAGGGTCAGTGCTGAGGGAGCGCCGCACTGTCGGAGGGTCAGTGCTGAGAGAGCGCCGCGCTGTCGGAGGGTCAGTACTGAGGGAGCGCCGCGCTGTCGGAGGGTCAGTACTGAGGGAGCGCCGCGCTGTCGGAGGGTCAGTGCCGAGGGAGTGCCGCACTGTTGGAGCAGCCGTCTTCTGGTTGAGATGCGAAGCCGAGCCCTCGTCTGCTCCTCGTGCTTGGATTCCGACGGCCGTTATTTCGAAGTGAAACAGTGAGGGGCTTCTGCCAAGCGTCCCTGGGCCAATATATATCCCTCAAGCAACATCAGTAATACAAATTATCCCGTCACCATCGTATTGCTGTTTGTGGGAGCTTGCTGGCCGCTGATTGGGCCGCCGTGTGGGATCTTGCTGGGCGCAGCCCGGCCACCGTGTTTCCCTCCATTAAAACGGCGGCTCTTAAAGGAAAAGTACTTTGTGTGAAGTAGATTGGGACGCCCCGAGATGGTGGAAGGGGTGCTGGAGGAAATGCGAGCTTTCCTGATGCTTGCTTTGGTCCCCGCAGGTGAAGGAATTGCCCACCTTGAAGGACATAGACTTCCTGAACGTGAGTCAGAAGGTTTACGTGAACGAGGAGCAGCAGAAAATGTTCATGGAGAAGCTGAGGAGAGATGTCGAGGTGAGCTGTATGGAGTCTGTCCTTTTCTCCCCCTTCCTGCACCTTGCCTTAAGCTGGAGGCTGTGCTAAACCTGACCTATCGCTCCAGTTATTACTGACACAGCAGAAACCAAAACCTGTATTTATATACCGTGCCTTCAATGTGGTAAGGGAGGGAAATCACAGAGCTTCAGGGAGCGATGAGGAGCGATTGGACAGGCTGGGGTAGTTTTCCTTGGAACAGAGAAGGCTGAGGGGAGGTTTAATTCGAATTAGAAGGGAGTTGAGTAATTTTTCACGTAGAGCGTGATGGGGATCTGGAACTCACAGCCTGAACGGGCGGTCGAGGCAGAAAACCTCGGCGTATTCTGAGAGAATTAAAAAAAAAAAGACGACTTGGATGTGCGCCGGAGGTGTCGTAACCTGCAGGGCGACAGACCGAGAGCTGGGGTGTCGGGATTAGGCTGGCTCGCCCTTTCCCTTGGGGCCTAGCACGCACGCGATGGGCGGAAGGGCCTCGCTCGGGCCCGGCGCGGTTCTGCGCGCACCCCCTGCTCCCCACCCGAAACAGAGTTTGTTTTGTTCCGTCTCGCTAGTTCCTCACGCACCTGAAGATTATGGACTACAGCCTGCTGCTGGGGATCCACGATGTGGGGGAGGAGCAGATCAGCGTGGGCGACGCCGAGGGGACGAACGGCGCCACCAGCAGCTTGCTGACCCCCTTCTACGGGCAGTCTCTGGAGGCGCAGGGCGGCCACCTGCGTAAGGCGTCCAGCCACGGAGAGTACGATCCTTTCACAGACGTGTACGCTATCAGGAGCTCGGACGGTAAGCATGCTGCCCGCACCCCCCACCCCGGGGCCAGCGGTAATCAGCGTGGTCAAAACACAGATTGTCTGGTCTTTTAATCAAATATACCTCTGCGACAGCGCGGTTTCCCCAGCCGCCTCGCTCCCTAACCATCTCTCTCACTCTCTCCTCCAGCTGCTCCACGAAAGGAGGTATACTTCATGGGGCTGATCGACATTCTCACTCAGTACGACACAAAGAAAAAGGCTGCTCACGCGGCCAAGACCGTTAAACACGGGGTGAGTTCATTTAATTCACGAGGGCGGGCCGCGCAGGCTGGGCTCATATTCCCTCGCGCGTTGGAGATTGAGGCGATGATCCGATCGAGGGGTTTAAGATGATTAAAGGGTTCGGTAGGGTCGATAGAGAGAAACTGTTTCCTCTGGTGTGAGGCGGGGGGGGGGGGGGAGGGGAGGGGGGAGTCCGGAACAAGAGGGGGGGGAGAAGAACCTGAAAATTAGAGCCAGGGCCCGTGCAGGGGAGGTTGTCAGAGGGAGGTTTTAAAGAGCATCTTAAAGGAGGAGAGAGAGAGACGGGGAGGTTTAGGGAGGGAGTTCCAGAGCTCGGGGCCCCAGGCAGCTGAAGGCATGGTTGCCGGGGGGGGTGGGGGGGGGTAGTAGCTGGAGGCCGGATTTGGAGGAGCGCAGAGATCTCGGAGGGTCGTAGGGGGCAGGAGGAGGTTACAGAGATAGGGGAGCGGTGGGGGGGGGGGGGGTGGGGTGGGGTGGGGTCTCTCGTCTGCCAGTGACCTCTGCCCCTCCCTCCCTCACGTGTTGAACTTTTCCCGTCTCTGTTTCCAGGCCGGGGCGGAGATCTCGACGGTGAACCCGGAGCAGTACGCCAAGCGATTCATGGACTTTATCACCAACATCTTCGCATAGCTGCCGGAGCAGGGGGCCGGGGTGCTGCTGCTGAACTCCCCGCTAACGGCCGGCGAGATGGAACACCGCAGTGTCTGGGGAGCTCGGTTCCCCCTCCCCCCCCCCCCCTTCTCTCTCTCTCTTCCCCCCCCCCCCCCCATCTTCCCTCCCTCCTGCCCCTCCAACCCCACTCTCTCTCTCTCTGTGTCCCCTCTCCCCCGCCCCACATCTCCTCCCTCCCTGTCGCACTCCTCCCTGTCGCACTGTTTCCTCCACGAGCAATGCCTCAGGCTAACTCCCTCTCACTTCTCTAATAAGTATATCTCATGTGTTTGATTGCAATGCAATGCACTTTCTCCGGTCACCCGCAATTATTTTTAGATAATTTCCTTTTTTTTTTAAACAGAAAGGAGGAACTCCAGTCGTTTCTTGCTGGGCCCTGCTTGCGTAACATCTGCCGGGCCCCTGTCTCACCTAAAACAGCCCCCCGCGAGCAGTAGCAGAGGGGACAGCAGCGGAACAATATACTGTGTGTTACACGATGTTACGCAGAACACTCCTGTCCTTTATAATCGCGGGACTTGATAGCTGTTTTTAATTGAATAATTTTTACTTCAGCTGACTTTATTTGATTTTGCTTTCTTTTTTTAAAAAAAAAAGTGGAGGTTTGCGTCGCGCGACGTTAACTCTCCCGACAGCGATGTCCCAGGCAGAGTTTTAAAACCTCATTGGTGCTCTCCTTTCTCCCTCCCCATCTCCTTCAGTACCCACCATTATCTCCCATTAGTCGCACACTGGTTGACTTTCTGAGTTTTTTAAAAAATCGTATATTCTAGATTAGAAGGGTTAGTTTAAGTAGTCACTGCCTGCAGGCGATACCTGAGAGTTAACAGGGAGTTTGATCTTGACTGGGGCGTGGGAGGTTCGGGGGGGTGGGGGTGGGGTGGTCCCAAAGGGACAGAGGCAAAGGACCCCACACAAATCCTCCTGTTTCAAACTCCCGAAGTCAACTCCCGAATATCTACTGAAACCTTTGCAAAAGCAATCGGTGCCTTCTTCTCAATGAAACAGTCTGTAAGAAACATAATGGTCCACATTCCAATGTGCATTTATATATATATATGTATATATATATATATAAAAATATTATATCTAACTTGTACTGCAAATATTTTGTACCTTTTTTTTGCAGTTCAATAAACTCTGTTCTGATTCTCAGTGCTCCGTGTGGAGGGGGAAAGCACTCGCTTTCCACAATCAGTGGAAACATAATTATTCTCCGGTCTTGGAAATTACGGAGCAGGCACCAACGCAAGCTTCATGCCACTACGTTTGTATGTTTAATACAATATAAGAGCACCGTGCCCCTATTCTGGGCACCACACTTTAGGGAGGATGTCGAGGCCTCGGAGAGTGGGGGTGCGGAGGAGATTGACCAGAATGGAACCAGGGGGACGAGGGACTTCAGTTAATGCGGAGAGACTGGGAGAAGCTGGGATTGTTCTTCCTCGGAGCACAGAAGGTTAAGGGGGGAGATTTAATCGAGGCGTTCAGAATCAGGAGGGGAGTTTGGATAGAGTAGAGAGAGAGAAACTGTTTCCAGTGGCGGGAGGGTCGGTAACCAGAGGAACACAGATTTAAGATAATCGGTAAAGAACCATAGGGGGGAGAGGAGGAGAATTTATTTTTAACGCGGGGAGTTGTTGTGATCTGGAACGCGCTGCCTGAAAGGGCGGTGGATGCAGATTCAATAGTAACTTTCAAAAGGGGGAATTGGATAAATACTGGAAGGGGGAAAATTTGCAGGGATGTGGGGGAAAGAGCAGGGGGTGGGGGAGAATGGGGACTAATTGGATAGATCTTTCAATGAGCTGGCACAGGCGCGATGGGCCGAATGGACTCCTAGGCTGAGAGATTCTCTGACGAGACAATCCACCTCTCTGCAGACGTCAGAGATCCCACTGCCAGTGTTGGAAGGAAAGCAGTTTCTCCCTCTCTCTACTCTATCCAAACCCCCTCCTCATTCTGAACGCCTCGATTAAATCTCCCCCTTAACCTTCCCTCGGTACCGCCCCTCAGACTGTGCGGTGCTCCCTCTTGGTACCGCCCGCTCGGTACTCGCACTGGGGGAGTGTCGGCCTGGTTTCTGGTGCTGGAGTCTGTGGGGTGGGCCCGACCATCTTCAGCTGCTTCAACAATGCCCTTTCTGTCGTCATAAGGTCAGAAGTGGGGATGTTCACTTAAGGGTTGCAGTGTTCAGTATCATTCACCACTCCTCAGATACTGAAGCAGTCCATGCCCGCATGCAGCAAGACCTGGACAACCTGCAGGCTTGGGCCGATAAGTGGCAAGTAACATTCGCGCCCCGCAAGTGCCGGGCAATGACCATCTCCAATGAGAGAATCTAGCCATCTCCCCTTGACATTCAACGGCATTACCATCGCTGAATCCCCCACTATCAACATCCTGGGGGTTACCATTGACCAGAAACTGAACTGGACCAGCCACACACATACTGTGGCTACAGGAGCAGGTCAGAGGCTGGGAATTCTGAACACTGCTCTCAAACCTTTTAGCCTTTTCTCCAAAGAGAACAACCCCAGTTTCTCCATGTAACTGAAGTCCCTAGTTCCATGCTGGTAAATCTCCTTTGCACCCTCTCCAAAGCAGAATAGATTTTTTTTTTTAAAAAAAGGCCAGGTAAAGAGTGTAGACCTTTAATTTTACAGCACCTTTTTTAGGCTTAAAAAAAAAGGATTTTAATGACTGGGGTTTTTATTTCTTAAAATGACCCTGCAACTCACTTCTCAAAAAAAGAATTCAGCTTCTGGCAGTTAAGTGATTCATTTTGGAAGGTCGAATTTGAATGCGGAATACAGGCTTAAAGACAGGATTCTTGGCAGTGTGGAGGAACAGAGGGATCTTGGGGTCCATGTCCATAGATTGCTCAAAGTTGCCACCCAAGTTGACAGGGTTGTTAAGAAGGCGTATGGGGTGTTGGCTTTCATTAACAGGGGGATTGAGTTTAAGAGCCGCGAGGTTATGCTGCAGCTCGATAAGGCCCTGGTTCGACCACACTTGGAATATTGTGTTCAGTTCTGGTCGCCTCATTATAGGAAGGATGTGGAAGCTTTAGAGAGGGTGCAGAGGAGATTTACCAGGACGCTGCCTGGACTGGAGGGCATGTCTTACGAAGAAAGATTGAGGGAGCTAGGGCTTTTCTCATTGGAGCGAAGAAGGATGAGAGGTGACTTGATAGAGGGGTACAAGATGATGAGAGGCATAGATAGAGTGGATAGCCAGAGACTTTTTCCCAGGGTGGAAAGGGCTATCACCAGGGGGCATAATTTTAAGGTGATTGGAGGAAGGTTTCGGGGAGATGTCAGAGGTAGGTTCTTTACACAGAGAGTGGTGGGTGCGTGGAATACACTGCCAGCCGTGGTAGTAGAAGCAGATACATTAGGGACATTTAAGCGACTCTTGGATAGGTACATGGATGATAGTAGAATGAAGGGTAGGTAGTTAGTTTGATCTTAGAGTAGGTTAAAGGGTCGGCACAACATCATGGGCCGAAGGGCCTGTACTGTGCTGTTCTATGTTCTTAACAAGGGTATGAATTCCGTTTGATGTTATTTACTCAAAAGGGTTAATCTACGCCGTTGCATTCAGCGATGTGAGATGTCATAATAGTGTACACCTCTATCAAATCTCCCCCCTCAATCTCCTTTACTCCAGGGAGAACAACCCCAGCTTCACCAACCTAACCTTGCAGCTAAAATCGCCCCTCATTCCGGTAAATCTCCTCCGCACCCTCTCCGGGACCCTCCCATCCTTCCTAAAATGCGGTGACCAGAGCTGGACACACTGCCCCAGGTTGGGGCCCCAACCAGAGCTTTATAAAAGTTTGGCTTGCTCACCGAGGAGATGCACAACGCGCGCGCGGACAGACCAGGGAAGCTGCGGGACTGTCTCTTTAAGATCTTCAGTCTTCCCCCTAGCCTCTCACAGGAAATGAGCCGACTTCTGGGGAAAGCGAAACTGAAAGTGAAGCCGAGGGCAGAGCATAAGGAGTGTGGTTTCCCTGGGGGGAACCTCCGGCAGCCCGGCCACCGCCACCCCCCCCCCCTCTCCGGGAGCAGCAGGAGCAAAAGCGAGGAGGTTAGTGTGTCAGCACGGTCCCTTTAAATCCCTCAGAAGCCCAGCTTGGGCCCCCTGTCAATCGTTGAGTCCCTGTAAATTTTTCTTAGCCCCAGCATCAGATCCTTTACGTCCCAGTAAAACAGCCCCAGGGACAAGAAGCCCATTAAGTCCAACCCGCCTCGGTGGGTGTGTATGTGCGGTCCCTTTAAATCCTAATTGTCCTGCCTCTCCCTGCTTGGCCCGATTCCTGTCGCTCCGCCATCGGCGGCTGTTCCTTCAGCCGCCTGGGGTCCCCCAAGCTCTGGAATCCCCTCCCCAAACCTCTCCGCCTCTCTCTCCCGCTGCCCCTTTTAAGACCCTCCTTTAACAGCCTCCCTCCCTCTGACCCAGCTTTTGGTCGTCGGCCCCCGATCTCTCCTCGCGCGTCAAATTCGGTGCAATAACGCTCATGTGGCAGTCCTCGGGGATGTTGCTACTGGGTGGAGAAAGCCCCGCAGTGACACGGAGACGTGTGGGTGGGGGGGGAGGGGGGAATTGCAGTCTAACTGCAACGTGAATGGGAGGCCTTGCAACCCTCTGGCGCCGTGCGCCCTCTCGGGATGCCCCGCAGCCCACGGGAGTACATTTCGAAGTGCGGTCGCTGTTTTAATGAAGGAAAGGCAGCAGCCAATTTGTGCACAGCAAGATCCCATAAACAGCGACGCGGTAAATGACCCAGATGATGATCTGCTTGATGATTGATTGAGAGATAAATATTGGTCTCAGGACACCGGGGGTGTGGGGGGGGGGGGGTGGGGGGGAAGAGAGCTCCCCCCCTTCCCTTTCCCCCTTCCCTTCCCCCCCCCCCCCCCCCCCTCACTGCCCAGCACGAAATAGAGGCCCTGGGATCTTTGACATCCACCCGAGAGGGCAGACCTCACTCTAACGTCTCATCTGAAAGGCCGCGCCTTGGGGCGGGCGAGGTGGACTCCTGAAGCGGGAGGGAGAAAGGAATAGAAGGATATGGTGATTGGGGAGGGGGGGTGGAGATGAAGTAGGGGAGCGGGAGGAGACTCATGCGGAGCAGAAACACCAGCACGGAGCAGATGGGCCGAATGGCCTGGTCTCTGTGCTGCGGACTCCCGTCACGTCGAGCTGAGCGCGTAACGAGCGGGGTGGGGGGGGCTGGGGGCTAGGGGGGTGGGGGAGGAGCTCGGCCGTAGGGGGCGCAGCTCCTGCGGGCGAATAGCCGAGCAGTCAGGCGCTGCCGCGCCTGTCGAAGGAAGGCACCTGCCCCCCCCCCCCCCCCCCCCCCCCGTCCCCCACCCCCACCGGCCCCAGCCTATGACTGCAAGGTGGTCGCGGGTAGCTGGGGATAAGCACCCCAACAGCAGCCGAAGCCTCCGTGGCACGGTGGGGGGGAAACGGGTCAGAGGAGGCAGTGGGGGTGGGGTAGTCAGTAGTCACTCCCATCGGTTGAAGACTCTGTGCCTGGTTTTGCTTGTATCTCACACAAAAGAGCCTGGCGTCAGGCGTCACAGAGGAAATCTCGGCAACAACACACACAACAAGGTGCCCGTCTCGGCTCTGGCAGTGAAGATGCAGAGTTTGTACAGGCCCGACCCCGGGGCAGGCAGTGGTGAGGGGAGCAGCCTCCCTGCGCCTTGCACTGGGCTAACAGGCAGCCTTCTCTGAAGAGAGAGAGAGAGAGAGGGGGGGGACAAGAAGCTAATAGATTCAGACGTCAGCTGTTGGTCGCTGTGTAAAGGTCTGCCTCGCCCGGCCTCGGCCCGAGATTTGTAAGTGGGGAGTCGGTAAATTTCCGGAATGACAACACGGGTCTCGCCCTTCAATCCCCCGCCTTCCGGATTTCACCCAGGCAGCGCGAGATCCCCTAACTCAGAAAGTCGTGGATCCGAGCCCCAAAATCCCAGGCCGACACACCCCAGTGCCAGGACTGAGGGAGCCCTGCATGATAATAGAGGTACAGCGCGGCGCTCCCTCAGTACTGACCCTCCGACAGGGCGGCGCTCCCTCAGTACTGACCCTCCGACAGTGCGGCGCTCCCTCAGTACTGACCCTCCGACAGTGCGGCGCTCCCTCAGTACTGACCCTCCGACAGTGCGGGGCTCCCTCAGTACTGACCCTCCGACAGTGCGGGGCTCCCTCAGTACTGACCCTCCGACAGTGCGGAGCTCCCTCAGTACTGACCCTCCGACAGTGCGGCGCTCCTTCGGTACTGACCCTCCGACAGTGTGGCGCTCCCTCGGTACTGACCCTCCGACAGTGTGATGCTCCCTCAGTACTGACCCTCCGACAGTGCAGTGTTCCCTCGGTACTGACCCTCCGACAGTGTGGTGCTCTCTCAGTCCTGACCCTCCGACAAAGCAGCGCTTCCTCAGTCTTGACCCTCCGACAGTGTGGCGCTCCCTCGGTACTGACCCTCCGACAGTGTGGCGCTCCCTCAGTACTGACCCTCCGAAAGTGCAGTGTTCCCTCGGTACTGACCCTCCGACAGTGTGACGCTCCCTCAGTCCTGACCCTCCGACAGTGTGGCGCTCCCTCAGCACTGACCATCCGAAAGTGCAGTGTTCCCTCGGTACTGACTCTCCGACAGTGAGGCGCTCCCTCAGTACTGACCCTCCGAAAGTGCAGTGTTCCCTCCGTACTGACCCTCCGACAGTGCGGCGCTCCCTCCGTACTGACCCTCCGACAGTGCGGCGCTCCCTCCGTACTGACCCTCCGACAGTGCGGCGCTCCCTCCGTACTGACCCTCCGACAGTGCGGCGCTCCCTCCGTACTGACCCTCCGACAGTGCGGCGCTCCCTCCGTACTGACCCTCCGACAGTGCGGCGCTCCCTCCGTACTGACCCTCCGACAGTGCGGCGCTCCCTCCGTACTGACCCTCCGACAGTGCGGCGCTCCCTCCGTACTGACCCTCCGACAGTGCGGCGCTCCCTCCGTACTGACCCTCCGACAGTGCGGCGCTCCCTCCGTACTGACCCTCCGACAGTGCGGCGCTCCCTCCGTACTGACCCTCCGACAGTGCGGCGCTCCCTCCGTACTGACCCTCCGACAGTGCGGCGCTCCCTCCGTACTGACCCTCCGACAGTGCGGCGCTCCCTCCGTACTGACCCTCCGACAGTGCGGCGCTCCCTCCGTACTGACCCTCCGACAGTGCGGCGCTCCCTCCGTACTGACCCTCCGACAGTGCGGCGCTCCCTGCGTACTGACCCTCCGACAGTGCGGCGCTCCCTGCGTACTGACCCTCCGACAGTGCGGCGCTCCCTGCGTACTGACCCTCCGACAGTGCGGCGCTCCCTGCGTACTGACCCTCCGACAGTGCGGCGCTCCCTGCGTACTGACCCTCCGACAGTGCGGCGCTCCCTGCGTACTGACCCTCCGACAGTGCGGCGCTCCCTGCGTACTGACCCTCCGACAGTGCGGCGCTCCCTGCGTACTGACCCTCCGACAGTGCGGCGCTCCCTGCGTACTGACCCTCCGACAGTGCGGCGCTCCCTGCGTACTGACCCTCCGACAGTGCGGCGCTCCCTGCGTACTGACCCTCCGACAGTGCGGCGCTCCCTGCGTACTGACCCTCCGACAGTGCGGCGCTCCCTGCGTACTGACCCTCCGACAGTGCGGCGCTCCCTGCGTACTGACCCTCCGACAGTGCGGCGCTCCCTGCGTACTGACCCTCCGACAGTGCGGCGCTCCCTGCGTACTGACCCTCCGACAGTGCGGCGCTCCCTGCGTACTGACCCTCCGACAGTGCGGCGCTCCCTGCGTACTGACCCTCCGACAGTGCGGCGCTCCCTGCGTACTGACCCTCCGACAGTGCGGCGCTCCCTGCGTACTGACCCTCCGACAGTGCGGCGCTCCCTGCGTACTGACCCTCCGACAGTGCGGCGCTCCCTGCGTACTGACCCTCCGACAGTGCGGCGCTCCCTGCGTACTGACCCTCCGACAGTGCGGCGCTCCCTGCGTACTGACCCTCCGACAGTGCGGCGCTCCCTGCGTACTGACCCTCCGACAGTGCGGCGCTCCCTGCGTACTGACCCTCCGACAGTGCGGCGCTCCCTGCGTACTGACCCTCCGACAGTGCGGCGCTCCCTGCGTACTGACCCTCCGACAGTGCGGCGCTCCCTCCGTACTGACCCTCCGACAGTGCGGCGCTCCCTCCGTACTGACCCTCCGACACTGCGGCACTCCGTCGGCACTGACCCTCCGACACTGCGGCACTCCCTCGGCACTGACCCTCCGACAGTGCGGCACTCCCTCCGTACTGACCCTCCGACAGTGCGGCACTCCCTCCGTACTGACCCTCCGACAGTGCGGCACTCCCTCCGTACTGACCCTCCGACAGTGCGGCACTCCCTCCGTACTGACCCTCCGACAGTGCGGCACTCCCTCCGTACTGACCCTCCGACAGTGCGGCACTCCCTCCGTACTGACCCTCCGACAGTGCGGCACTCCCTCCGTACTGACCCTCCGACAGTGCGGCACTCCCTCCGTACTGACCCTCCGACAGTGCGGCACTCCCTCCGTACTGACCCTCCGACAGTGCGGCACTCCCTCGGCACTGACCCTCCGACAGTGCGGCACTCCCTCGGCACTGACCCTCCGACAGTGCGGCACTCCCTCGGCACTGACCCTCCGACAGTGCGGCACTCCCTCGGCACTGACCCTCCGACAGTGCGGCACTCCCTCGGCACTGACCCTCCGACAGTGCGGCACTCCCTCCGTACTGACCCTCCCACAGTACTGGCGCCTGGGGAGTGCTGTTTTGGGGCTGAGTGGCTCCAGTTTCCGAAGTGGGGGCTGGGACCCACGAGTCGGAGGGGAGAGAGCCAGCTGTCAGCCAAGGCCTGACGCGGGAAAGCAATAGAAGGGTTTGGGTGACGGGGGTCGGGGGTGGGGGGTGGTGGGGTTGGAGGTGAAGTCGGGGGCGGGAGGATGCTCCTGTGGTGCAAAAACACCAGCCCAGGGCAGAATAGCAATTCAACGTCCTGTCTCAGGAGGGTTGGAAATGTCCTTTCTCTGTGTTCGCAGGCTCCAACGCAGCAACATGGCGCACGCTGGGTCCGCGCAGGGCGAAGTGTTGGTACGCCGGGACAGCTGGGACACGCTGACTGCGGACCCCCGACTGCAAGAGTTCAAGAGGAGGCACGGGGTGGAGCTGCGGGTCCAGGAGGCGCGACTCGGCAGGGACCAGCGTTCTGTACGGCTGGTCCTCCCGCCGGGCGCCCAGTGCCAAGCGGTGGCGCAGGTCAGGGACGACTTCGTCCGTCTCTGCAACGCGGCGGGGCGGGTCGGCGGAGGTGGACCCGCCCGCGCCCCCCTCGGCGGCGGCGCCGGCCCCGGCCCCCGCGGGACCCCTGCCCCATCTGCCTTTGCGAGGTGGCGGACCCCAAGATCCTCGGCCGGTGCCAGCACGCGTTCTGCCGGCCCTGCATCGAGGAGGCTTTCAAGACCAGGCCGGCCTGCCCCGTCTGCGGGCATATCTACGGCATCGTCGTCGGTAACCAGCCGCTCAACGGGACGATGTCCTTCGTCAGAGACAAAACGCTCCACCTGCCGGGCTACGAGAATTCAGGGGCCATCTCGATCACGTACAGCATCCCCAGCGGCACTCAGGGGGTAAGTACTCTCCTTGTCACTTACTGACCCGAATCGGAGTAACGCGGAGATCTCGGAGCGTCGTAGGGGCTGCAGGAGGTTACAGGGATGGGGTGGGAGACGGGAAACTGAGCCCTTGAAGGAGATATCGGGACTGCATCGCAACAGTCAAGTGTGGCGGTGACAGAGGCGCTGACGAGGGTTTCAGCAGCAGGATGAGATGAGACCGGGGGTAGTGGGGGGGTGGGGAATCGGCGCTCTCAGGGACAGAGAAGATGTTTTTCTGAGCAGAAATCCCTTCCAGCTAAATGTTGAGGAGATTGAAGTAGTCATCCGTCCCCGGCAACTCATCTGAACCTGTGCAAGACCGCTCGTGTCCTTTCGCCCCGAGATGCGATTCTTAGCACATCTCTCCATCACTGAGACCGCCTACTTCCCCCTCCGTAAGGTCGCAACCTCCCCTCTCCGCCCTCCCCCCGTCTCCGCCTCAGCTCATCCGCTGCTGAAACCCTCATCCCAGGGTTATGGGGCAAAGGTGGGTCTGTGGAGTTCGGTCACGGATCAGCCCTAATCCCATTGAATGGTGTAATAGGCTCGAGGAGGGGGCTGAATGGCAACTGGACCAGTGGGGAAGGGGGACAGGGCTCACTGCGTAGAGGTGATCTGAACATCTCGGGTGTGTTCCTGCCCTTTGCAGCCGGAACACCCGAACCCCGGACTCCCGTACCAGGGGACGACAAGGCGCGCCTACCTGCCCGACTGCAAGGAAGGCCAGAAGGTGCACCGTCTGCTCAGGAAGGCGTTCGACCAGCGGCTCACCTTCACCGTGGGAACCTCGAGGACCACCGGCAAAGCCAACGTGGTGACCTGGAATGACATTCACCACAAGACCAGTCCCTGGGGTGGCCCTGAGCTGTGAGTGTCCGTCTGCTGCCTGGTCACTGCGGGGGCGGCAGTCCTACTGCTGTGTGGGCGTGTGTGTGTCAGTATGAATGTGTCTGCGTGTGTGTGTGTGTCTCTATGTGTCTATGTCTCCGTATCTGTCTGCATGTGTGTCGCTATCTGCGTATGTCTCTGTATCTGTCTCTGTGTCTGTGTGTGTGTATGTCTGTATGTGTGTGCGCCTGTGTATGTCTCTGTATCTGTCTGTGTATGTCTGTGTGTATGTTTGTATGTGTGCGCCTGTGTATGTCTCTGTATGTGTGTGCGTATGTCTCTGTATCTGTGTGTGTATGTCTGTGTGTATGTCTGTGTGTGTGCGCCTGTGTATGTCTCTGTATCTGTGTGTGTATGTGTGTGCGTATGTCTCTGTATGTGTGTGCGTATGTCTCTGTATGTGTGTGCGTATGTCTCTGTATCTGTGTGTGTATGTCTGTGTGTATATCTGTATGTGTGTGCGCCTGTGTATGTCTCTGTATCTGTGTGTGTATGTCGGTGTGTATGCCTGTATGTGTGTGCGCCTGTGTATGTCTCTGTATGTGTGTGCGCCTGTGTATGTCTCTGTATCTGTGTGTGTGTCTGTGTGTATGCCTGTGTGTGCGCGCCTGTGTATGTCTCTGTATGTGTGTGCGTATGTCTCTGTATCTGTGTGTGTATGTCTCTGTATGTGTGTGCGCCTGTGTATGTCTCTGTATCTGTCTGTGCATGTCTGTGTGTGTGTCTGTATGTGTGTGCGCCTGTGTATGTCTCTGTATCTGTCTGTGCATGTCTGTGTGTGTGTCTGTATGTGTGTGCGCCTGTGTATGTCTCTGTATCTGTCTGTGTATGTCTGTGTGTATGTTTGTATGTGTGTGCGCCTGTGTATGTCTCTGTGTGTGTGCGTATGTCTCTGTATCTGTGTGTGTATGTCTCTGTATGTGTGTGCGCCTGTGTATGTCTCTGTATCTGTGTGTGTATGTCTGTATGTGTGTACGCCTGTGTATGTCTCTGTATCTGTGTGTGTATGTCTGTGTGTATGCCTGTATGTGTGTGCGCCTGTGTATGTCTCTGTATGTGTGTGCGCCTGTGTATGTCTCTGTATGTGTGTGCGTATGTCTTTGTATCTGTGTGTGTATGTCTGTGTGTATGTCTCTGTGTGTGCGTATGTCTCTGTATCTGTGTGTGTATGTCTGTGTGTATGTCTGTATGTGTGTGCGCCTGTGTATGTCTCTGTATCTGTGTGTGTATGTCTGTATGTGTGCGCGCCTGTGTATGTCTCTGTATCTGTCTGTGTATGTCTGTGTGTATGTCTGTATGTGTGTGCGCCTGTGTATGTCTCTGTATCTGTCTGTGTATGTCTGTGTGTGTGTGCGCCTGTGTATGACTCTGTATCTGTCTGTGTATGTCTGTATGTGTGTGCGCCTGTGTATGTCTCTGTATCTGTGTGTGTATGTCTGTATGTGTGTGCGCCTGTGTATGTCTCTGTATCTGTCTGTGTATGTCTGTATGTGTGTGCGCCTGTGTATGTCTCTGTATCTGTCTATGTCTGTGTGTATGTCTGTATGTCTGTATGTGTGTGCGCCTGTGTATGTCTCTGTATCTGTCTGTGTATGTCTATGTGTATGTCTGTATGTGTGTGCGCCTGTGTATGTCTCTGTATTTGTCTGTGTATGTGTGTATGTGTGTGCGCCTGTGTATGTCTCTGTATCTGTCTGTGCATGTCTGTGTGTATGTCTGTATGTGTGTGCGCCTGTGTATGTCTCTGTATCTGTCTGTGTATGTCTGTATGTGTGTGCGCCTGTGTATGTCTGTGTGTATGTCTGTATGTGTGTATGTCTGTATGTGTGTATGTCTGTATGTGTGTGCACCTGTGTATGTCTCTGTATCTGTCTGTGTATGTCTATGTGTATGTCTGTATGTGTGTGCACCTGTATCTGTCTCTGTATCTGTCTGTGTATGTCTGTATGTGTGTGCGCCTGTGTATGTCTCTGTATTTGTCTGTGTATGTGTGTGCACCTGTGTATGTCTCTGTATCTGTCTGTGTATGTCTGTATGTGTGTGCGCCTGTGTATGTCTCTGTATTTGTCTGTGTATGTGTGCGCCTGTGTATGTCTCTGTATCTGTCTGTGCATGTCTGTGTGTATGTCTGTATGTGTGTGCGCCTGTGTATGTCTCCTGTATCTGTCTGTGCATGTCTGTGTGTATGTCTGTATGTGTGTGCGCCTGTGTATGTCTCTGTATCTGTCTGTGCATGTCTGTGTGTATGTCTGTATGTGTGTGCGCCTGTGTATGTCTCTGTATCTGTGTGTGTATGTCTGTATGTGTGTGCGCCTGTGTATGTCTCTGTATCTGTCTGTGTATTGTCTGTGTGTATGTCTGTATGTGTGTGCACCTGTATCTGTCTCTGTATCTGTCTGTGTGTATGTCTGTATGTGTGTGCGCCTGTGTATGTCTCTGTATCTGTCTGTGTATGTCTGTATGTGTGTGCGCCTGTGTATGTCTCTGTATCTGTCTGTATCTGTCTGTGTATGTCTGTGTGTATGTCTGTATGTGTGTGCACCTGTATCTGTATCTGTCTGTGTGTATGTCTGTATGTGTGTGCGCCTGTGTAATGTCTCTATCTGTCTGTGTATGTCTGTGTGTATGTCTGTATGTGTGTGCACCTGTATCTGTCTCTGTATCTGTCTGTGTGTATGTCTGTATGTGTGTGCGCCTGTGTATGTCTCTGTATCTGTCTGTGTATGTCTGTGTGTATGTATGTGTGTGCACCTGTATCTGTCTCTGTATCTGTCTGTGTGTATGTCTGTATGTGTGTGCGCCTGTGTATGTCTCTGTATCTGTCTGTGTATGTCTGTATGTGTGTGCACCTGTGTATGTCTCTGTATCTGTCTGTGTGTGAGAGTGTGTGCAAGACGTGTGTGGCTGTTTGCAATGTTCGTGTGGTGGGGTGCAGCTTGTGCTGATGCGGTTTGCGCCCCCGCCCCGCCCCCCTGGCTGGGTGGGGGGGGGAGGGGTTGCCGATTTGAGTTGCTTGCTCCTAACCCGACCTCCGTTTCTCTCCGCAGCTTTGGTACCCCCGGACCCCTTGTATCTCCGTCGTGTCCAGAAGAACTGGGGGCGAAGGGGATAACGGCGGACTAGCGGGGGCTGCCCCGGGCGCAGGGGGAACCGGGCCCACGAGCTCCAGGAAGACCGGAAAACGTCGGTTCCCTGGGAGCCGCGCGACCGCCCTCGCCCCCCCACCTACGACATGACTCGCGGTTCTTCCTGCGGCGCTGGGGGATGGGGGCTGCTCCAAGTACTGTTGGTCGAGTTGTATGTGAACGCTGTGTAACTTTGTGGATGAGCGGTTCTCTCCCTGCCTCTGAGTCAAGAAGGTTGAGGGTTCGAGACCCCACTCCAGAGGCTCGGCTATTCAACCAGTTCGGGAAGCGCTAACCGCTCCTGACCCTGCCCTCGCCCTGCGGCCCGCCCACCTGCACCTTGCGACAAGGGGGTGGCTGAGTAACACTCGGACAGAGTAGAGTGACCATCCCTGAATTTACGGTGCGGTGGGGGGGAGGGGATTGAGGAGACAGAGGAGGAGAGAGGGGTGGAGGAACGGTAAGGAGAGGGTTACATTACACCAGAGGCGCCGTAGGTGGTGCAAACCCCCTTCCCCACCCAGTGCTGGTAGAGTGGGCCCGGTGGTTGAGGGGCTGAGGTCAGTTTCCATGTGACAGCACAGATGACCGGTGGAGCTCTTCGACTCTGGGTGGTATCACAGCTGGGCCCAATCCCCAGCCCCGCCCGATGGCACCAGGTGTTCCTGCCAGATTGGGGGAGATCACCAGACAGCGGTCAAGGATGAGAACACACCGCCCCGCACCCCCCCCCCCTCCGCCAATGCCCCCACTCCCTCTCAGGCACTTCGACCAGGTGCGGCACACCCTCTATTGATTCTCTGGCTGAGAGGCGACCATCGTTGACTGGCGGTGCGGGCGGCGGGAGGGGTGCAGTGATATCACGCACTGCTCTGTAAATCTGCCGGGGGTCATGTCCAGGACTGTACAGAGCAGTCTGATTAACCTTCGCTGATTAAACTGTAAAATTAAAAACATGATTATCCGGGTCTTTGATATTCAATGGTCATGTAGTGTGTGTGTGTGAGAGAGCACGAGTCCGAGTGTGTGTGAGAGAGCACGAGTCCGAGTGTGTGTGAGAGAGCACGAGTCCGAGTGTGTGTGAGAGAGCACCGAGTCCGAGTGTGTGTGAGAGAGCACGAGTCCGAGTGTGTGTGAGAGAGCACGAGTCCGAGTGTGTGTGAGAGAGCACGAGTCCGAGTGTGTGTGAGAGAGCATCGAGTCCGAGTGTGTGTGAGAGAGCACGAGTCCGAGTGTGTGTGAGAGAGCACGAGTCCGAGTGTGTGTGAGAGAGCACGAGTCCGAGTGTGTGTGAGAGAGCACGAGTCCGAGTGTGTGTGAGAGAGCACGAGTCCGAGTGTGTGTGAGAGAGCACGAGTCCGAGTGTGTGTGAGAGAGCACGAGTCCGAGTGTGTGTGAGAGAGCACGAGTCCGAGTGTGTGTGAGAGAGCACGAGTCCGATGTGTGTGAGAGAGCACGAGTCCGAGTGTGTGTGAGAGAGCACGAGTCCAGTGTGTGTGAGAGAGCACGAGTCCGAGTGTGTGTGAGAGAGCACGAGTCGAGTGTGTGTGAGAGAGCCGAGTCCGAGTGTGTGTGAGAGAGCACGAGTCCGAGTGTGTGTGAGTGAATGAGTGAGAGTCTGTTGTGTGTGTGTGTGAGTGAGTGCGAGTCTGTGTGTGTGTGTGTGAGTGAGTGCGAGTCTGTGTGTGTGTGTGAGTGAGTGAGTGCGAGTCTGAGTGTGTGTGAGTGAGTGCGGGTCTGTGTCTGTGTGAGTGAGTGCGGGTCTGTGTCTGTGTGAGTGAGTGCGTGTGTGTGTGTGTGTGTGAGTGAGTGCGTGTGTGTGTGTGTGAGTGAGTGCGAGTCTGTGTGTGTGAGTGAGTTCGTGTGTGTGTGAGTGAGTTCGTGTGTGGTGAGTGAGTTCGTGGTGTGGTGTGCGAGTCTGTGTGGTGAGTGCGAGTCTGTGTGTGAGTGAGTGCGAGTCTGAGTGTGAGTGAGTGCGAGTCTGTGTGTGAGTGAGTGCGAGTCTGTGTGTGAGTGAGTGCGAGTCTGTGTGTGAGTGAGTGCGAGTCTGTGTGTGAGTGAGAGTGCGAGTCTGTGTGTGAGTGAGTGCGAGTCTGTGTGTGTGAGTGAGTGCGAGTCTGTGTGTGTGAGTGAGTGCGAGTCTGTGTGTGTGAGTGAGTGCGAGTCTGTGTGTGTGAGGTGAGTGCGAGTCTGTGTGTGTGAGTGAGTGCGAGTCTGTGTGTGTGAGTGAGTGCGAGTCTGTGTGTGTGTGTGTGTGCGAGTGAGTGCGGGTCTGTGTGTGTGCGAGTGAGTGCGGGTCTGTGTGTGTGCGAGTGAGTGCGGGTCTGTGTGTGTGCGAGTGAGTGCGGGTCTGTGTGTGTGCGAGTGAGTGCGGGTCTGTGTGTGTGCGAGTGAGTGCGGGTCTGTGTGTGTGCGAGTGAGTGCGGGTCTGTGTGTGTGCGAGTGAGTGCGGGTCTGTGTGTGCGAGTGAGTGCGGGTCTGTGTGTGTGCGAGTGAGTGCGGGTCTGTGTGTGTGCGAGTGAGTGCGGGTCTGTGTGTGCGAGTGAGTGCGGGTCTGTGTGTGTGCGAGTGAGTGCGGGTCTGTGTGTGTGCGAGTGAGTGCGGGTCTGTGTGTGTGCGAGTGGTGCGGGTCTGTGTGTGTGCGAGTGAGTGCGGGTCTGTGTGTGTGCGAGTGAGTGCGGGTCTGTGTGTGTGCGAGTGAGTGCGGGTCTGTGTGTGTGCGAGTGAGTGCGGGTCTGTGTGTGTGCGAGTGAGTGCGGGTCTGTGTGTGTGCGAGTGAGTGCGGGTCTGTGTGTGTGCGAGTGAGTGCGGGTCTGTGTGCGTTTGTCTGAGTGCGTGTGAGTGAGTGCGAGTCTGTGTGCGTGTTTGTGAGTGAGTGCGAGTCTGAGTGCGTGTGTGAGTGAGTGCGAGTCTGTGTGTGTGTGAGTGAGTGCGGGTCTGTGTGTGTGCGAGTGAGTGCGGGTCTGTGTGTGTGCGAGTGAGTGCGGGTCTGTGTGTGTGCGAGTGAGTGCGGGTCTGTGTGTGTGCGAGTGAGTGCGGGTCTGTGAGTGCGTGTGTGCGGGTCTGTGGAGTGAGTGCGGGTCTGTGTGTGTGCGAGTGAGTGCGGGTCTGTGTGTGTGCGAGTGAGTGCGGGTCTGTGTGTGTGCGAGTGAGTGCGGGTCTGTGTGTGTGCGAGTGAGTGCGGGTCTGTGTGCGTTTGTCTGAGTGCGTGTGAGTGAGTGCGAGTCTGTGTGCGTGTTTGTGAGTGAGTGCGAGTCTGAGTGCGTGTGTGAGTGAGTGCGAGTCTGTGTGTGTGTGTGTGAGTGCGAGTCTGAGTGAGGTTGTGAGTGAGTGCAGTCTGAGTGCGTGTGAGCGAGTGCCAGTCTGTGTGCGTGTGTGAGCGAGTGCGAGTCTGAGTGTGTGAGCGAGTGCGAGTCTGAGTGTGTGAGCGAGTGCGAGTCTGAGTGTGTGAGCGAGTGCGAGTCTGAGTGTGTGAGCGAGTGCGAGTCTGAGTGTGTGAGCGAGTGCGAGTCCTGAGTGTGTGAGCGAGTGCGAGTCTGAGTGTGAGTGAGTGCGAGTCTGAGTGTGTGAGTGAGTGCGAGTCTGAGTGTGTGAGTAGTGCGAGTCTGAGTGTGTGAGTGAGTGCGAGTCTGAGTGTGTGAGTGAGTGCGAGTCTGAGTGTGTGAGTGAGTGCGAGTCTGAGTGTGTGAGTGAGTGCGTGTCTGTGTGCGTGTGTGAGTGAGTGCTGAGTCTGTGTGCGTGTGAGTGAGTGCGAGTCTGAGTGGGGTGAGTGAGTGCGAGTCTGAGTGCGTGTGAGTGAGATGCGTGTGTGTGAGTGCGAGTCTGTGTGCGTGTGTGAGTGAGTGAGAGTCTGTGTGCGTGTGTGAGTGAGTGAGAGTCTGTGTGCGTGTGTGAGTGAGTGAGAGTCTGGTGCGTGTGTGAGTGGTGCGAGTCTGAGTGCGTGTGTGAGTGAGTGAGAGTCTGAGTGCGTGTGTGAGTGAGTGCGAGTCTGTGTGTGTGAGTGCGAGAGTCTGTGTGTGCACGAGTCTATGGGTCTGTTTGTTTGTGCATTTAAAGGACAGAGGAAAAGGCTGTAACTGCAGCACAGCAGA
>NW_027141193.1:600000-758637 GCF_036365525.1 Heterodontus francisci
GAGACTGCTATGGAGATAGCGAGAGAGACAGCGGGGGATACAGAGACAGTGACTGCGAGGGAGACGGCGAGGGAGACGGCGAGGGAGACGGCGAGGGAGACGGCGAGGGAGACGACGAGGGAGGCGGCGAGGGAGACGGCGAGGGAGACAGCGAGGGAGACAGCGAGGGAGACAGCGAGGGAGACAGCGAGGGAGACAGCGGGAGAGACTGCGAGAGAGACTGCGAAAGAGACTGCGAGAGAGACTGCGAGAGAGACAGCGAGGGAGACAGCGAGGGAGACAGCGAGGGAGACAGCGAGGGAGACAGCGAGGGAAACTGCGAGGGAAACTGCGAGAGAGACAGCGAGGGACACAGCGAGGGACACAGCGAGGGAGACAACGAGGGAGACAGCGACAGAGACAGCAATAGAAACTGCAAGAGAGACTGCGAGGGAGACAACGAGAGAGAATGCGAGAGAGATCGTGTGAGACAGCGAGGGAGCCAGCGAGGGAGATAGCGAGGGAGACAGCGAGGGAGACTGCGAGAGAGAGAGCGAAAGACACAGCGAGGGAGACAGCAAGAGAGACAGCAAGAGAGACTGCGAGAGAGACTGCGAGAGAGACTGCGAGGGAGACTGCGAGGGAGACTGCGAGGGAGACTGCGAGGGAGACTGCGAGGGAGACTGCGAGGGAGACTGCGAGGGAGACTGCGAGGGAGACTGCGAGGGAGACAGCGTGGGAGGCAGCGAGGGAGACAGCGAGGAAGACTGCGAGAGAGACTGCGAGAGAGACTGCGAGAGAGACTGCGAGAGAGACTGCGAGAGAGACTGAGAGAGAGACTGAGAGAGAGACTGCGAGAGAGACTGCGAGAGAGACTGCGAGAGAGACTGCGAGGGAGAAAGCGAGAGAGAAAGCGAGAGAGACTGCGAGGGAGAAAGCGAGAGAGACTGCGAGGGAGACTGCAAGGGAGATAGCGAGGGAGATAGCGAGGGAGATAGCGAGAGAGACTGCGAGAGAGACTGCGAGGGAGACGGCGAGGGAGAAAGCGAGAGAGTCTGCGAGGGAGACAGCGATAGAAACTGCGAGGGAGTCAGCGAGAGAGACTGCGAGAGAGACTGCGAGAGAGACTGCGAGAGAGACCTCGAGGGAGACAGCGAGGAAGACAGCGAGGAAGACAGCGAGGAAGACAGCGAGGAAGACAGCGAGGAAGACAGCGAGGAAGACAGCGAGGAAGACAGCGAGGAAGACAGCGAGAGAGACTGCGAGTGAGACTGCGAGGGAGACAGTGAGGGAGATAGCGAGAGAGACAGCGAGAGAGACAGCGAGAGAGACTGCAAGTGAGACTGTGAGGGAGACTGTGAGGGAGACAGCGAGAGAGTCTGCGAGGGAGAAAGCGAGAGAAACTGCGAGAGAGACTGTTATGGAGATAGCGAGAGAGACAGCGAGGGATACAGCGCGAGACACTGCGAGAGAGAATGCGAGGGAGACAGCGATTGAGACGGCGAGGGAGACGGCGAGAGGGAGAGCGAGAGAGAGAGCGAGGGAGACAGTGAGGGAGACAGCGAGGGAGACAGCGAGGGAGACAGCGAGGGAGACAGCGAGGGAGACAGCGAGGGAGACAGCGAGAGAGACTTCGAGAGAGACTGCGAGGGAGGCAGCGAGGGAGACAGCGAGAGAGACAGCGACAGAGACAGCGACAGAGACAGAGACTGTGAGAGAGACTGCAAGGGACACAGCGAGAGAAACTGCGAGGGAGACAACGAGAGAGAATGCGAGAGAGATCGCGTGAGACAGCGAGGGAGACAGCGAGGGAGACAGCGAGGGAGACAGCGAGGGAGACAGCGAGGGAGACAGCGAGGGAGACAGCGAGGGAGACAGCGAGGGAGACGGCGTGGGAGACGGCGTGGGAGACGGCGTGGGAGGCAGTGAGAGACTGCGAGACAGATAGCGAGACAGTCTGCGAGAGAGACCGCGAGGGAGACCGCGAGGGAGACCGCGAGGGAGACAGCGACAGAGACAGCGACAGAGACAGCGACAGAGACAGCGACTGTGAGAGAGACTGCAAGGGACACAGCGAGAGAAACTGCGAGGGAGACAACGAGAGAGAATGCGAGAGAGATCGCGTGAGACAGCGAGGGAGACAGCGAGGGAGACAGCGAGGGAGACAGCGAGGGAGACAGCGAGGGAGACAGCGAGGGAGACAGCGAGGGAGACTGCTATGGAGATAGCGAGAGAGACAGCGGGGGATACAGAGAGAGTGACTGCGAGGGAGACGGCGAGGGAGACGGCGAGGGAGACGACGAGGGAGACGACGAGGGAGACGAAGAGGGAGACGAAGAGGGAGACGGCGAGGGAGACGGCGAGGGAGACAGCGAGGGAGACAGCGAGGGAGACAGCGAGAGAGACTGCGAGAGAGACTGCGAGAGAGACTGCGAGAGAGACTGCGAGAGAGACTGCGAGGGAGACAGCGAGGGAGACAGCGAGGGAGACAGCGAGGGAAACTGCGAGGGAAACTGCGAGAGAGACAGCGAGGGAGACAGCGAGGGAGACAGCGAGGGAGACAGCGAGGGAGACAGCGAGGGTGACGGCGAGGGAGACGGCGAGGGAGACGGCGAGGGAGACGGCGTGGGAGACGGCGTGGGAGACGGCGTGGGAGGCAGTGAGAGACTGCGAGACAGATAGCGAGACAGTCTGCGAGAGAGACCGCGAGGGAGACCGCGAGGGAGACAGCGAGGGAGACAGCGAGGGAGACAGCGAGGGAGACAGCGAGGGAGACAGCGAGGGAGACAGCGAGGGAGAAAGCGAGGGAGACAGCGAGGGAGACAGCGAGGGAGACAGCGAGGGAGACAGCGAGAGAGACTGCGGGAGCGACTGCTGGGGAGACAGCGAGGGAGGCAGCGAGGGAGACAGCGAGGGAGACAGCGAGGGAGACAGCGAGGGAGACAGCGAGGGAGACAGCGAGGGAGACAGCGAGGGAGACAGCGAGGGAGACAGCGAGAGAAACTGCGAGAGAAACTGCGAGAGAAACTGCGAGGAAGACGGCGAGAGAGACTGCGAGAGAGACGGCGAGGGAGACGGCGAGGGAGACAGTGAGGGAGAGAGCGAGGGACACAGCGAGGGAGACAGCGAGGGAGACAGCGAGGGAGACAGCGAGGGAGACAGCGAGGGAGACAGCGAGGGAGACAGCGAGAGAGACTGCGAGAGAGACTGCGAGAGAGACTGCGAGGGAGACTGCGAGGGAGACAGCGTGGGAGACAGCGTGGGAGACAGCGTGGGAGACAGCGTGGGAGACAGCGAGGGAGACAGCGAGGGAGACAGCGAGGGAGACAGCGAGGGAGACAGCGAGGGAGACTGTGAGAAGGACGGCGAGAAGGACTGTGATAGAGACAGCGAGAGAGACTGCGAGGGACACAGCGAGAGAGACTGCGAGGGAGACAACGAGAGAGACTGCGAGAGAGATCACGTGAGACAGCGAGGGAGACAGTGAGGGAGATAGCGAGGGAGACAGCGAGGGAGACTGCGAGAGAGAGAGCGAGAGACACAGCGACGGAGACAGCAAGAGAGACTGCAAGAGAGACTGCGTGGGAGGCAGCGAGGGAGACAGCGAGAGAAACCGCGAGGAAGACAGCGAGAGAGACAGCGAGAGAGACAGCGAGAGAGACTGCGAGAGAGACTGCGAGAGAGACTGCGAGAGAGACTGCGAGAGAGACTGCGAGAGATACAGCGAGGGATAGAGCGAGGGAGACAGCGAGGGAGACAGCGAGAGAGACAGCGAGAGAGACAGCGAGTGAGACTGCGAGGGAGACTGCGAGGGAGACTGCGAGGGAGACGGCGAGGGAGACGACGAGGGAGACGACGAGGGAGACGACGAGGGAGACGACGAGGGAGACGACGAGGGAGACGACGAGGGAGACGACGAGGGAGACAGCAAGGGAGACAGCGACAGAGACAGCGACAGAGACAGAGACAGCGAGGGAGACAGCAAGGGAGACAGTGAGAGAGCCTGCTATGGAGATAGCGCGAGAGATAGCGGGGGATACAGAGTCACTGCAAGGAGACGGCGAGGGAGACAGCGAGGGAGACAGCGAGGGAGACATCGAGAGAGACTGCGAGAGAGACTGCGAGAGAGACTGCGAGGGAGACAGCGAGGGAGACAGCGAGGGAGACAGCGAGGGAAACTGCGAGAGAGACAGCGAGGGACACAGCGAGGGACACAGCGAGGGGGACAGCAAGGGAGACAGCGAGAGAGACAGCGAGAGAGACTGCGAGGGAGACTGCGAGGGAGACAGCGAGAGAGACTGCGAGAGAGACTGCGAGAGAGAGCGCGTGAGAGACAGCGAGAGAGACTGCGTGGGAGACAGTGACGGAGACAGCTCGGGAGACAGCTCGGGGGAAAGCGAGGGAGACAGCGAGGGAGACTGCGAGTGAGACTGCGAGTGAGACTGCGAGAGAGACTGCGAGAGAGACTGCGAGAGAGACTGCGAGAGAGACTGCGAGACAGACTGCGAGACAGACTGCGAGACAGACTGCGAGACAGACTGCGAGACAGACTGCGAGACAGACTGCGAGACAGACTGCGAGGGAGACTGCGAGGGAGACTGCGAGAGAGACTGCGAGAGAGACTGCGAGAGAGACTGCGAGAGAGACTGCGAGAGAGACTGCGAGACAGACTGCGAGACAGACTGCGAGACAGACTGCGAGGGAGACTGCGAGAGAGAATGCGAGAGAGACTGCGAAAGGGATATTGAGGGAGACTGCGAGGGAGACAGCGAGGGAGACAGCGAGGGAGACAGCGAGGGAGACAGCGAGGGAGACAGCGAGGGAGACTGCGAGGGAGACTGCGAGAGAGACTGCGAGGGAGACAGCGAGGGAGACAGCGAGGGAGACAGCGAGGGAGACTGCGAGGGAGACTGCGAGAGAGACTGCGAGAGAGACTGCGAGAGAGACTGCGAGAGAGACTGCGAGAGAGACTGCGAGAGAGACTGCGAGGGAGAGAGCGAGGGAGAAAGCGAGAGAGACTTCGAGAGAGACTGTGAGGGAGGCAGCGAGGGAGACAGCGAGGGAGACAGCGAGGGAGACAGCGAGGGAGACAGCGAGAGAGACTTCGAGAGAGACTGTGAGGGAGGCAGCGAGGGAGACAGCGAGGGAGACAGCGAGAGAGACAGCGACAGAGACAGCGACAGAGACAGCGACAGAGACAGCGACAGAGACAGAGACTGTGAGAGAGACTGCAAGGGACACAGCGAGAGAAACTGCGAGGGAGACAACGAGAGAGAATGCGAGAGAGATCGCGTGAGACAGCGAGGGAGACAGCGAGGGAGACAGCGAGGGAGACAGCGAGGGAGACAGCGAGGGAGACAGCGAGGGAGACAGCGAGGGAGACAGCGAGGGAGACTGCTATGGAGATAGCGAGAGAGACAGCGGGGGATACAGAGAGAGTGACTGCGAGGGAGACGGCGAGGGAGACGGCGAGGGAGACGGCGAGGGAGACGGCGAGGGAGACGACGAGGGAGGCGGCGAGGGAGACGGCGAGGGAGACAGCGAGGGAGACAGCGAGGGAGACAGCGAGGGAGACAGCGAGGGAGACAGCGGGAGAGACTGCGAGAGAGACTGCGAAAGAGACTGCGAGAGAGACTGCGAGAGAGACAGCGAGGGAGACAGCGAGGGAGACAGCGAGGGAGACAGCGAGGGAGACAGCGAGGGAGACAGCGAGGGAAACTGCGAGGGAAACTGCGAGAGAGACAGCGAGGGACACAGCGAGGGACACAGCGAGGGAGACAACGAGGGAGACAGCGACAGAGACAGCAATAGAAACTGCGAGAGAGACTGCGAGGGAGACAACGAGAGAGAATGCGAGAGAGATCGTGTGAGACAGCGAGGGAGCCAGCGAGGGAGATAGCGAGGGAGACAGCGAGGGAGACAGCGAGGGAGACTGCGAGAGAGAGAGCGAAAGACACAGCGAGGGAGACAGCAAGAGAGACAGCAAGAGAGACTGCAAGAGAGACTGCAAGAGAGACTGCGAGGGAGACTGCGAGGGAGACTGCGAGGGAGACTGCGAGGGAGACTGCGAGGGAGACTGCGAGGGAGACTGCGAGGGAGACTGCGAGGGAGACTGCGAGGGAGACAGCGTGGGAGGCAGCGAGGGAGACAGCGAGGAAGACTGCGAGAGAGACTGCGAGAGAGACTGCGAGAGAGACTGCGAGAGAGACTGCGAGAGAGACTGAGAGAGAGACTGAGAGAGAGACTGCGAGAGAGACTGCGAGAGAGACTGCGAGAGAGACTGCGAGGGAGAAAGCGAGAGAGAAAGCGAGAGAGACTGCGAGGGAGAAAGCGAGAGAGACTGCGAGGGAGACTGCAAGGGAGATAGCGAGGGAGATAGCGAGGGAGATAGCGAGAGAGACTGCGAGAGAGACTGCGAGGGAGACGGCGAGGGAGAAAGCGAGAGAGTCTGCGAGGGAGACAGCGATAGAAACTGCGAGGGAGTCAGCGAGAGAGACTGCGAGAGAGACTGCGAGAGAGACTGCGAGAGAGACCTCGAGGGAGACAGCGAGGAAGACAGCGAGGAAGACAGCGAGGAAGACAGCGAGGAAGACAGCGAGGAAGACAGCGAGGAAGACAGCGAGGAAGACAGCGAGAGAGACTGCGAGAGAGACTGCGAGGGAGACAGTGAGGGAGATAGCGAGAGAGACAGCGAGAGAGACAGCGAGAGAGACTGCAAGTGAGACTGTGAGGGAGACTGTGAGGGAGACAGCGAGAGAGTCTGCGAGGGAGAAAGCGAGAGAAACTGCGAGAGAGACTGTTATGGAGATAGCGAGAGAGACAGCGAGGGATACAGCGCGAGACACTGCGAGAGAGAATGCGAGGGAGACAGCGATTGAGACGGCGAGGGAGACGGCGAGAGGGAGAGCGAGAGAGAGAGCGAGGGAGACAGTGAGGGAGACAGCGAGGGAGACAGCGAGGGAGACAGCGAGGGAGACAGCGAGGGAGACAGCGAGGGAGACAGCGAGGGAGACAGCGAGGGAGACAGCGAGGGAGACAGCGAGAGAGACTTCGAGAGAGACTGCGAGGGAGGCAGCGAGGGAGACAGCGAGAGAGACAGCGAGAGAGACAGCGACAGAGACAGCGACAGAGACAGAGACTGTGAGAGAGACTGCAAGGGACACAGCGAGAGAAACTGCGAGGGAGACAACGAGAGAGAATGCGAGAGAGATCGCGTGAGACAGCGAGGGAGACAGCGAGGGAGACAGCGAGGGAGACAGCGAGGGAGACAGCGAGGGAGACAGCGAGGGAGACAGCGAGGGAGACAGCGAGGGAGACGGCGTGGGAGACGGCGTGGGAGGCAGTGAGAGACTGCGAGACAGATAGCGAGACAGTCTGCGAGAGAGACCGCGAGGGAGACCGCGAGGGAGACAGCGAGGGAGACAGCGAGGGAGACAGCGACAGAGACAGCGACAGAGACAGCGACAGAGACAGCGACTGTGAGAGAGACTGCAAGGGACACAGCGAGAGAAACTGCGAGGGAGACAACGAGAGAGAATGCGAGAGAGATCGCGTGAGACAGCGAGGGAGACAGCGAGGGAGACAGCGAGGGAGACAGCGAGGGAGACAGCGAGGGAGACAGCGAGGGAGACAGCGAGGGAGACAGCGAGGGAGACAGCGAGGGAGACTGCTATGGAGATAGCGAGAGAGACAGCGGGGGATACAGAGAGAGTGACTGCGAGGGAGACGGCGAGGGAGACGGCGAGGGAGACGACGAGGGAGACGACGAGGGAGACGAAGAGGGAGACGAAGAGGGAGACGGCGAGGGAGACGGCGAGGGAGACAGCGAGGGAGACAGCGAGGGAGACAGCGAGGGAGACAGCGAGGGAGACTGCGAGAGAGACTGCGAGAGAGACTGCGAGAGAGACTGCGAGAGAGACTGCGAGAGAGACTGCGAGAGAGACTGCGAGGGAGACAGCGAGGGAGACAGCGAGGGAGACAGCGAGGGAAACTGCGAGGGAAACTGCGAGAGAGACAGCGAGGGAGACAGCGAGGGAGACAGCGAGGGAGACAGCGAGGGAGACGGCGAGGGTGACGGCGAGGGAGACGGCGAGGGAGACGGCGAGGGAGACGGCGTGGGAGACGGCGTGGGAGACGGCGTGGGAGGCAGTGAGAGACTGCGAGACAGATAGCGAGACAGTCTGCGAGAGAGACCGCGAGGGAGACCGCGAGGGAGACAGCGAGGGAGACAGCGAGGGAGACAGCGAGGGAGACAGCGAGGGAGACAGCGAGGGAGACAGCGAGGGAGACAGCGAGGGAGACAGCGAGGGAGACAGCGAGGGAGACAGCGAGAGAGACTGCGGGAGCGACTGCTGGGGAGACAGCGAGGGAGGCAGCGAGGGAGACAGCGAGGGAGACAGCGAGGGAGACAGCGAGGGAGACAGCGAGGGAGACAGCGAGGGAGACAGCGAGGGAGACAGCGAGGGAGACAGCGAGGGAGACAGCGAGGGAGACAGCGAGGGAGACAGCGAGAGAAACTGCGAGAGAAACTGCGAGAGAAACTGCGAGGAAGACGGCGAGAGAGACTGCGAGAGAGACGGCGAGGGAGACAGTGAGGGAGACTGCGAGGGAGAGAGCGAGGGACACAGCGAGGGAGACAGCGAGGGAGACAGCGAGGGAGACAGCGAGGGAGACAGCGAGGGAGACAGCGAGAGAGACTGCGAGAGAGACTGCGAGAGAGACTGCGAGAGAGACTGCGAGGGAGACTGCGAGGGAGACAGCGTGGGAGACAGCGTGGGAGACAGCGTGGGAGACAGCGTGGGAGACAGCGTGGGAGACAGCGAGGGAGACAGCGAGGGAGACAGCGAGGGAGACAGCGAGGGAGACAGCGAGGGAGACTGTGAGAAGGACGGCGAGAAGGACTGTGATAGAGACAGCGAGAGAGACTGCGAGGGACACAGCGAGAGAGACTGCGAGGGAGACAACGAGAGAGACTGCGAGAGAGATCACGTGAGACAGCGAGGGAGACAGTGAGGGAGATAGCGAGGGAGACAGCGAGGGAGACTGCGAGAGAGAGAGCGAGAGACACAGCGACGGAGACAGCAAGAGAGACTGCAAGAGAGACTGCGTGGGAGGCAGCGAGGGAGACAGCGAGAGAAACCGCGAGGAAGACAGCGAGAGAGACAGCGAGAGAGACAGCGAGAGAGACTGCGAGAGAGACTGCGAGAGAGACTGCGAGAGAGACTGCGAGAGAGACTGCGAGAGAGACTGCGAGAGATACAGCGAGGGATAGAGCGAGGGAGACAGCGAGGGAGACAGCGAGAGAGACAGCGAGAGAGACAGCGAGTGAGACTGCGAGGGAGACTGCGAGGGAGACGGCGAGGGAGACGACGAGGGAGACGACGAGGGAGACGACGAGGGAGACGACGAGGGAGACGACGAGGGAGACAGCAAGGGAGACAGCGACAGAGACAGCGACAGAGACAGAGACAGCGAGGGGGACAGCAAGGGAGACAGTGAGAGAGCCTGCTATGGAGATAGCGCGAGAGATAGCGGGGGATACAGAGTCACTGCAAGGAGACGGCGAGGGAGACAGCGAGAGAGACAGCGAGGGAGACATCGAGAGAGACTGCGAGAGAGACTGCGAGAGAGACTGCGAGGGAGACTGCGAGGGAGACAGCGAGGGAGACAGCGAGGGAGACAGCGAGGGAGACAGCGAGGGAGACAGCGAGGGAAACTGCGAGAGAGACAGCGAGGGACACAGCGAGGGACACAGCGAGGGACACAGCGAGGGGGACAGCAAGGGAGACAGCGAGAGAGACAGCGAGAGAGACTGCGAGGGAGACTGCGAGGGAGACTGCGAGGGAGACAGCGAGAGAGACTGCGAGAGAGAGCGCGTGAGAGACAGCGAGAGAGACTGCGTGGGAGACAGTGACGGAGACAGCTCGGGAGACAGCTCGGGGGAAAGCGAGGGAGACAGCGAGGGAGACTGCGAGTGAGACTGCGAGAGAGACTGCGAGACAGACTGCGAGACAGACTGCGAGACAGACTGCGAGACAGACTGCGAGACAGACTGCGAGACAGACTGCGAGACAGACTGCGAGACAGACTGCGAGACAGACTGCGAGGGAGACTGCGAGGGAGACTGCGAGAGAGACTGCGAGAGAGACTGCGAGAGAGACTGCGAGAGAGACAGCGAGAGAGACTGCGAGACAGACTGCGAGACAGACTGCGAGACAGACTGCGAGACAGACTGCGAGACAGACTGCGAGGGAGACTGCGAGAGAGAATGCGAGAGAGACTGCGAAAGGGATATTGAGGGAGACTGCGAGGGAGACAGCGAGGGAGACAGCGAGGGAGACAGCGAGGGAGACAGCGAGGGAGACAGCGAGGGAGACAGCGAGGGAGACTGCGAGGGAGACAGCGAGGGAGACAGCGAGGGAGACAGCGAGGGAGACAGCGAGGGAGACTGCGAGGGAGACTGCGAGAGAGACTGCGAGAGAGACTGCGAGAGAGACTGCGAGAGAGACTGCGAGAGAGACTGCGAGAGAGACTGCGAGGGAGAGAGCGAGGGAGAAAGCGAGAGAGAAAGCGAGAGAGACTGCGAGGGAGACAGCGATAGAGACAGCGAGGGAGTCAGTGAGAGAGACAGCGAGAGAGACAGCGAGAGAGACTGCGAGAGAGACTGTGAGAGAGACCTCGAGGGAGACAGCGAGGGAGACAGCGAGAGAGACTGTGAGGGAGACAGCGAGGGAGACAGTGAGAGAGACAGCGAGAGAGACTGTGAGGGAGACAGCGAGAGAGACTGCGAAGGAGGAAGCGAGAGAAACTGTGAGAGAGACTGCTATGGAGATAGCGAAAGAGACAGCGAGGGATACAGCGAGAGACACTGCGAGAGAGAATGCGAGGGAGACAGCGATTGAGACGGCGAGAGAGAGAGCGAGGAAGAGAGCGAGGGAGAGAGCGAGGGAGAGAGCGAGGGATAGAGCGAGGGATAGAGCGAGGGATAGAGCGAGGGATAGAGCGAGGGAGACAGCGAGGGAGACAGCGAGGGAGACAGCGAGGTAGACAGCGAGGTAGACAGCGAGGGAGACAGCGAGGGAGACAGCGAGAGAGACATCGAGAGAGACATCGAGAGAGACTGCGAGGGAGACTGCGAGGGAGACTGCGAGGGAGACTGCGAGGGAGACTGCGAGGGAGACTGCGAGGGAGGCCGCGAGGGAGGCAGCGAGGGAGGCAGCGAGGGAGACAGCGAGGGAGACAGCGAGGGAGACAGCGAGGGAGACAGCGAGGGAGACAGCGAGGGAGACAGCGAGGGAGACAGCGAGGGAGACAGCGACAGAGACAGCAATAGAGACTGCGAGAGAGACTGCGAGAGAGACTGCGAGGGAGACAACGAGAGAGAATGCGAGAGAGATCGTGTGAGACAGCGAGGGAGACAGCGAGGGAGATAGCGAGGGAGATAGCGAGGGAGACAGCGAGGGAGACTGCGAGAGAGAGAGCGAGAGACACAGCGAGGGAGACAGCAATAGAGACAGCAAGAGAGACTGCAAGAGAGACTGCGAGGGAGACAGCGTGGGAGACAGCGTGGGAGACAGCGTGGGAGACAGCGTGGGAGGCAGCGAGGGAGACAGCGAGGGAGACAGCGAGGGAGACAGCGAGGGAGACAGCGAGGGAGACAGCGAGGGAGACAGCGAGGGAGACAGCGGGGGAGACAGCGAGGGAGACAGCGAGGGAGACAGCGAGAGAGACTGCGAGAGAGACTGCGAGAGAGACTGCGAGAGAGACTGCGAGAGAGACTGCGAGAGAGACTGCGAGAGAGACTGCGAGAGAGACTGCGAGAGAGACAGTGAGAGGGACTGCGAGAGAGAAAGCGAGAGAGAAAGCCAGAGAGTGCGAGGGAGACAGCGAGAGAGAAAGCGAGAGAGACTGCGAGGGAGAAAGCGAGAGAGACTGCGAGGGAGACTGCAAGGGAGACAGCGAGAGAGACAGCGAGGGAGATAGCAAGGGAGATAGCACGGGAGATAGCGAGAGAGACTGCGAGAGAGACTGCGAGAGAGACTGCGAGAGAGACTGCGAGGGAGACTGCGAGGGAGACTGCGAGGGAGACTGCGAGGGAGACTGCGAGAGAGACTGCGAGGGAGACAGCGATAGAAACTGCGAGGGAGTCAGCGAGAGAGACAGCGAGAGAGACTGCGAGAGAGACTGTGAGAGAGACCTCGAGGGAGACAGCGAGGGAGAAAGCGAGGAAGACAGCGAGGAAGACAGCGAGGAAGACAGCGAGAGAGACTGCGAGGGAGACAGTGAGGGAGAAAGCGAGAGAGACAGCGAGAGAGACAGCGAGAGAGACTGTGAGGGAGACAGCGAGAGAGACTGCGAGGGAGAAAGAGAGAGAAACTGCGAGAGAGACTGCTATGGAGATAGCGAGGGATACAGCGAGAGACACTGCGAGAGAGAATGCGAGGGAGACAGCGATTGAGACGGCGAGGGAGACGGCGAGAGAGAGAGCGAGAGAGAGAGCGAGGGAGAGAGCGAGGGAGACAGCGAGGAAGACAGCGAGGAAGACAGCGAGGAAGACAGCGAGGAAGACAGCGAGGAAGACAGCGAGGAAGACAGCGAGGAAGACTGCGAGAGAGACTGCGAGGGAGACAGCGAGAGAGACAGCGAGTGAGACTGTGAGGGAGACAGCGAGAGAGACTGCGAGGGAGAAAGCGAGAGAAACTGCGAGAGAGACTGCTATGGAGATAGCGAGGGATACAGCGAGAGACACTGCGAGAGAGAATGCGAGGGAGACAGCGATTGAGACGGCGAGGGAGACGGCGAGAGGGAGAGAGAGCGAGAGAGAGAGAGCGAGAGAGAGAGCGAGAGAGACAGCGAGGGAGACAGCAAGGGAGACAGCGAGGGAGACAGCGAGGGAGACAGCGAGGGAGACAGCGAGGGAGACAGCGAGGGAGACAGCGAGGTAGACAGCGAGAGAGACTTCGAGAGAGACTGCGAGGGAGGCAGCGAGGGAGACAGCGAGAGAGACAGCGACAGAGACAGCGACAGAGACAGCGACAGAGACTGTGAGAGAGACTGCAAGGGACACAGCGAGAGAAACTGCGAGGGAGACAACGAGAGAGAATGCGAGAGAGATCGCGTGAGACAGCGAGGGAGACGGCGAGGGAGACGGCGAGGGAGACGGCGTGGGAGACGGCGTGGGAGACGGCGTGGGAGACGGCGTGGGAGACGGCGTGGGAGACGGCGTGGGAGACGGCGTGGGAGACGGCGTGGGAGACGGCGTGGGAGACGGCGTGGGAGACGGCGTGGGAGACGGCGTGGGAGACGGCGTGGGAGACGGCGTGGGAGACGGCGTGGGAGACGGCGTGGGAGGCGGCGTGGGAGGCGGTGAGAGACTGCGAGACAGATAGCGAGACAGTCTGCGAGAGAGACCGCGAGGGAGACATCGAGGGAGACAGCGAGGGAGACAGCGAGGGAGACAGCGAGGGAGACAGCGAGGGAGACAGCGAGAGAGACTGCGAGAGAGACTGCGAGAGAGACTGCGAGAGCGACTGCTGGGGAGACAGCGAGGGAGGCAGCGAGGGAGGCAGCGAGAGAGGCAGCGAGAGAGGCAGCGAGGGAGACAGCGAGGGAGACAGCGAGAGAGACTGCGAGGAAGACGGCGAGAGAGACTGCGAGAGAGACGGCGAGGGAGACGGCGAGGGAGACGGCGTGGGAGGCGGTGAGAGACTGCGAGACAGATAGCGAGACAGTCTGCGAGAGAGACCGCGAGGGAGACCGCGAGGGAGACAGCGAGGGAGACAGCGAGGGAGACAGCGAGGGAGACAGCGAGGGAGACAGCGAGGGAGACAGCGAGAGAGACAGCGAGAGAGACTGTGAGGGAGACAGCGAGGGAGACTGCGAGAGAGACTGCGAGAGAGACTGCGAGAGAGACTGCGAGAGAGACTGCGAGAGAGACTGCGAGAGAGACTGCGAGGGAGACTGCGAGGGAGACTGCGAGGGAGACTGCGAGGGAGACTGCGAGGGAGACTGCGAGGGAGACTGCTAGGGAGACTGCGAGAGAGACTGTGAGAGAGACTGCGAGAGGGATATTGAGGGAGACTGCGAGGGAGACAGCGAGGGAGACAGCGAGGGAGACAGCGAGGGAGATAGCGAGGGAGATAGCGAGGGAGACAGCGAGAGAGACAGCGAGAGAGACAGCGAGGGAGACTGCGAGGGAGACTGCGAGAGAGACTGCGAGAGAGACTGTGAGAGAGACTGCGAGAGAGACTGCGAGAGAGACTGCGAGGGAGAGAGCGAGGGAGAAAGCGAGAGAGAAAGCGAGAGAGAAAGCGAGAGAGACTGCGAGAGAGACAGCGATAGAAACAGCAAGGGAGTCAGCGAGAGAGACAGCGAGAGAGACAGCGAGAGAGACTGCGAGAGAGACTGCGAGAGAGACTGCGAGAGAGACTGTGAGAGAGACCTCGAGGGAGACAGCGAGGGAGACAGCGAGAGAGACTGTAAGGGAGACAGCGAGGGAGACAGTGAGAGAGTCAGCGAGAGAGACTGTGAGGGAGACAGCGAGAGAGACTGCGAGGGAGGAAGCGAGAGAAACTGCGAGGGAGACTGCTATGGAGATAGCGAGAGAGACAGCGAGAGAGAGAGCGAGGGAGAGAGCGAGGGAGAGAGCGAGGGAGACAGCGAGGGAGACAGCGAGGGAGACAGCGAGGTAGACAGCGAGGTAGACAGCGAGAGAGACATCGAGAGAGACATCGAGAGAGACTGCGAGGGAGGCAGCGAGGGAGGCAGCGAGGGAGGCTGCGAGGGAGACAGCGAGGGAGACAGCGACAGAGACAGCAATAGAGACTGCGAGAGAGACTGCGAGGGAGACAACGAGAGAGAATGCGAGAGAGATCGTGTGAGACAGCGAGGGAGACAGCGAGGGAGATAGCGAGGGAGACAGCGAGGGAGACAGCGAGGGAGACTGCGAGAGAGAGAGCGAGAGACACAGCGAGGGAGACAGCGAGGAAGACTGCGAGAGAGACTGCGAGAGAGACTGCGAGAGAGACTGCAAGAGAGACTGCGAGGGAGAAAGCGAGAGAGAAAGCGAGAGAGACTGCGAGGGAGAAAGCGAGAGAGACTGCGAGGGAGACTGCAAGGGAGACAGCGAGAGAGGCAGCGAGAGAGACAGCGAGGGAGACAGCGAGGGAGATAGCGAGGGAGATAGCGAGAGAGACTGCGAGAGAGACTGCGAGGGAGACGGCGAGGGAGACGGCGAGGGAGACGGCGAGGGAGAAAGCGAGAGAGTCTGCGAGGGAGACAGCGATAGAAACTGCGAGGGAGTCAGCGAGAGAGACAGCGAGAGAGACTGCGAGAGAGACCTCGAGGGAGACAGCGAGGAAGACAGCGAGGAAGACAGCGAGGAAGACAGCGAGGAAGACAGCGAGGAAGACAGCGAGGAAGACAGCGAGGAAGACAGCGAGGGAGACAGCGAGGGAGACAGCGAGGGAGAAAGCGAGGGAGACAGTGAGAGAGACAGCGAGAGAGAAAGCGAGAGAAACTGCGAGAGAGACTGCTATGGAGATAGCGAGAGAGACAGCGAGGGATACAGCGAGAGACACTGCGAGAGAGAATGCGAGGGAGACAGCGATTGAGACGGCGAGGGAGACGGCGAGGGAGACGGCGAGAGGGAGAGCGAGAGAGAGAGCGAGAGAGACAGCGAGAGAGACTGCGAGGGACACAGCGAGAGAGACAGCGTGGGAGGCAGCGAGGGAGACTGCGAGAGATACAGCGAGGGATAGAGCGAGGGAGACAGCGAGAGAGACTGCGAGGGAGACTGCGAGGGAGACGGCGAGGGAGACGACGAGGGAGACGGCGAGGGAGACGGCGAGGGAGACGGCGAGGGAGACGGCGAGGGAGACGGCGAGGGAGACGGCGAGGGAGACGGCGAGGGAGACGGCGAGGGAGACGGCGAGGGAGACGGCGAGGGAGACAGCCAGGGAGACAGCCAGGGAGACGGCGAGGGAGACGGCAAGGGAGACGGCGAGGGAGACGGCGACAGAGACAGCGACAGAGACAGCGACAGAGACAGCAGGGGAGACAGCGACAGAGACAGCAACAGAGACAGAGACAGAGACAGCAAGGGAGACAGTGAGAGAGACTGCTATGGAGATAGCGCGAGAAATAGCGGGGGATACAGAGTGACTGCGAGGGAGACGGCGAGGGAGACAGCGAGGGAGACAGCGAGGGAGACATCGAGAGAGACATCGAGAGAGACTGCGAGAGAGACTGCGAGAGAGACTGCGAGGGAGACTGCGAGGGAGACTGCGAGGGAGACTGCGAGGGAGACAGTGAGGGAAACTGCAAGAGAGACAGCGAGGGACACAGCGAGGGACACAGCGAGGGAGACAGCAAGGGAGACAGCGAGAGAGACAGCGAGAGAGACAGCGAGAGAGACAGCGAGAGAGACAGCGAGAGAGACTGCGAGGGAGACAGCGAGGGAGACTGCGAGGGAGACTGCGAGGGAGACAGTGACGGAGACAGCTCGGGAGACAGCTCGGGAGACAGCGCTGGAGACAGCGAGAGAGAATGCGAGAAGGACTGCGAGAGAGACAGCGAGGGAGAAAGCGAGAGCGACTTCGAGAGAGACTGCGAGGGAGACAGCGAGAGAGACTGTGAGGGAAACAGCGAGGGAGACAGCGAGAGAGACTGCGAGGGAGACTGCGAGTGAGACTGCGAGTGAGACTGCGAGTGAGACTGCGAGTGAGACTGCGAGAGAGACTGCGAGAGAGACTGCGAGAGAGACTGCGAGAGAGACTGCGAGAGAGACTGCGAGAGAGACTGCGAGAGAGACTGCGAGAGAGACTGCGAGAGAGACTGCGAGGGAGACTGCGAGGGAGACTGCGAGGGAGACTGCGAGGGAGACTGCGAGACAGAATGCGAGAGAGACTGCGAGAGAGACTGCGAGAGAGACTGCGAGAGGGATATTGAGGGAGACTGCGAGGGAGACAGCGAGGGAGACAGCGAGGGAGACAGCGAGAGAGACAGCGAGAGAGACAGCGAGGGAGACAGCGAGGGAGACAGCGAGGGAGACTGCGAGGGAGACTGCGAGAGAGACTACGAGAGAGACTACGAGAGAGACTGCGAGAGAGACTGCGAGAGAGACTGCGAGGGAGAGAGCGAGGGAGAGAGCGAGGGAGAAAGCGAGAGAGAAAGCGAGAGAGACTGCGAGGGAGACAGCGATAGAGACAGCGAGGGAGTCAGTGAGAGAGACAGCGAGAGAGACAGCGAGAGAGACTGCGAGAGAGACTGTGTGAGAGGCCTCGAGGGAGACAGCGAGAGAGACAGCGAGAGAGACTGTGAGGGAGACAGCGAGGGAGACAGTGAGAGAGACAGCGAGAGAGACTGTGAGGGAGACAGCGAGAGAGACTGCGAGGGAGGAAGCGAGAGAAACTGCGAGAGAGACTGCTATGGAGATAGCGAGAGAGACAGCGAGGGATACAGCGAGAGACACTGCGAGGGAGACAGCGATTGAGACGGCGAGAGAGAGAGCGAGGGAGAGAGCGAGGGAGAGTGCGAGGGAGAGAGCGAGGGAGAGAGCGAGGGAGAGAGCGAGGGAGAGAGCGAGGTAGACAGCGAGAGAGACATCGAGAGAGACATCGAGAGAGACTGCGAGGGAGACTGCGAGGGAGACTGCGAGGGAGACTGCGAGGGAGACTGCGAGGGAGGCAGCGAGGGAGGCAGCGAGGGAGGCAGCGAGGGAGACAGCGAGGGAGACAGCGAGGGAGACAGCGAGGGAGACAGCGAGGGAGACAGCGAGGGAGACAGCGAGGGAGACAGCAATAGAGACTGCGAGGAAGACAACGAGAGAGAATGCGAGAGAGATCGTGTGAGACAGCGAGGGAGACAGCGAGGGAGATAGCGAGGGAAACAGCGAGGGAGACTGCGAGAGAGAGAGCGAGAGACACAGCGAGGGAGACAGCAATAGAGACAGCGTGGGAGACAGCGTGGGAGACAGCGTGGGAGACAGCGTGGGAGGCAGCGTGGGAGGCAGCGTGGGAGGCAGCGTGGGAGGCAGCGAGGGAGACAGCGAGAGAGACTGCGAGAGAGACTGCGAGAGAGACTGCGAGAGAGACTGCGAGAGAGACTGCGAGAGAGACTGCGAGAGAGACTGCGAGAGAGACTGCGAGAGAGACTGCGAGAGAGACTGCGAGGGAGAAAGCGAGAGAGAAAGCGAGAGAGACTGCGAGGGAGAAAGCGAGAGAGACTGCGAGGGAGACTGCAAGGGAGACAGCGAGAGAGACAGCGAGGGAGATAGCAAGGGAGATAGCAAGGGAGATAGCGAGAGAGACTGCGAGAGAGACTGCGAGAGAGACTGCGAGAGAGACTGCGATAGAAACTGCGAGGGAGTCAGCGAGAGAGACAGCGAGAGAGACAGCGAGAGAGACTGCGAGAGAGACTGCGAGAGAGACTGCGAGAGAGACCTCGAGGGAGACAGCGAGGGAGACAGCGAGGGAGACAGCGAGGGAGACAGCGAGGGAGACAGCGAGGAAGACAGCGAGAGAGACAGCGAGGAAGACAGCGAGAGAGACTGCGAGGGAGACAGTGAGGGAGACAGCGAGAGAGACAGCGAGAGAGACTGTGAGGGAGACAGCGAGAGAAACTGCGAGAGAGACTGCTATGGAGATAGCGAGAGAGACAGCGAGGGATACAGCGAGAGACACTGCGAGAGAGAATGCGAGGGAGACAGCGATTGAGACGGCGAGGGAGACGGCGAGAGAGAGAGCGAGAGAGAGAGCGAGAGAGAGAGCGAGAGAGAGAGCGAGGAAGACAGCGAGGAAGACAGCGAGGAAGACAGCGAGGAAGACAGCGAGGAAGACAGCGAGAGAGACTGCGAGAGAGACTGCGAGAGAGACTGCGAGGGAGACTGCGAGGGAGACTGCGAGGGAGACAGTGAGGGAGACAGCGAGGGAGACAGCGAGAGAGACAGCGAGAGAGACTGCGAGTGAGACTGTGAGGGAGACAGCGAGAGAGACTGCGAGGGAGAAAGCGAGAGAAACTGCGAGAGAGACTGCTATGGAGATAGCGAGGGATACAGCGAGAGACACTGCGAGAGAGAATGCAAGGGAGACAGCGATTGAGACGGCGATTGAGACGGCGAGGGAGACGGCGAGAGGGAGAGCGAGAGAGAGAGCGAGAGAGAGAGCGAGAGAGACAGCGAGGGAGACAGCGAGGGAGACAGCGAGGGAGACAGCGAGGGAGACAGCGAGGGAGACAGCGAGGGAGACAGCGAGGGAGACAGCGAGGGAGACAGCGAGGTAGACAGCGAGAGAGACTTCGAGAGAGACTGCGAGGGAGGCAGCGAGGGAGACAGCGAGAGAGACAGCGACAGAGACTGTGAGAGAGACTGCAAGGGACACAGCGAGAGAAACTGCGAGGGAGACGACGAGAGAGAATGCGAGAGAGATCGCGTGAGACAGCGAGGGAGACAGCGAGGGAGACAGCGAGGGAGACGGCGAGGGAGACGGCGAGGGAGACGGCGAGGGAGACGGCGAGGGAGACGGCGAGGGAGACGGCGAGGGAGACGGCGAGGGAGACGGCGAGGGAGACGGCGAGGGAGACGGCGAGGGAGACGGCGAGGGAGACGGCGAGGGAGACGGCGTGGGAGACGGCGTGGGAGACGGCGTGGGAGACGGCGAGGGAGACGGCGTGGGAGACGGCGTGGGAGGCGGTGAGAGACTGCGAGACAGATAGCGAGACAGTCTGCGAGAGAGACCGCGAGGGAGACAGCGAGGGAGACAGCGAGGGAGACAGCCAGGGAGACAGCGAGGGACACAGCGAGAGAGACTGCGAGAGAGACTGCGAGAGAGACTGCGAGAGAGACTGCGAGAGAGACTGCGAGAGAGACTGCTGGGGAGACAGCGAGGGAGGCAGCGAGGGAGGCAGCGAGGGAGGCAGCAAGGAAGGCAGCGAGGGAGGCAGCGAGGGAGACAGCGAGAGAGACTGCGAGGAAGACGGCGAGAGAGACGGCGAGAGAGACGGCGAGAGAGACGGCGAGAGAGACGGCGAGAGAGACGGCGAGAGAGACGGCGAGAGAGACGGCGAGAGAGACGGCGTGGGAGACGGCGTGGGAGACGGCGTGGGAGACGGCGTGGGAGGCGGTGAGAGACTGCGAGACAGATAGCGAGACAGTCTGCGAGAGAGACGGCGAGGGAGACGGCGTGGGAGACGGCGTGGGAGACGGCGTGGGAGGCGGTGAGAGACTGCGAGACAGATAGCGAGACAGTCTGCGAGAGAGACCGCGAGGGAGACAGCGAGGGAGACAGCGAGGGAGACAGCGAGGGAGACAGCGAGGGAGACAGCGAGGGAGACAGCGAGAGTACAGCGAGAGAGACAGCGAGAGAGACAGCGAGAGAGACAGCGAGAGAGACAGCGAGAGAGACTGCGAGAGAGACTGCGAGGGAGACGGCGAGGGAGACGGCGAGGGATACGGCGAGGGAGACGACGAGGGAGACGACGAGGGAGACGACGAGGGAGACGACGAGGGAGACGACGAGGGAGACGGCGAGGGAGACGGCGAGGGAGACGGCGAGGGAGACGGCGAGGGAGACGGCGAGGGAGACAGCGACGGAGACAGCGACAGAGACAGCGACAGAGACAGCGACAGAGACAGCGACAGAGACAGCGACAGAGACAGCGACAGAGACAGACAGCGAGGGAGACAGCAAGGGAGACAGTGAGAGAGACTGCTATGGAGATAGCGCGAGAGATAGCGGGGGATACAGAGTGACTGCGAGGGAGACGGCGAGGGAGACAGCGAGGGAGACAGCGAGGGAGACAGCGAGGGAGACTGCGAGAGAGACTGAGAGAGAGACTGCGAGGGAGACAGCGAGGGAGACAGCGAGGGAGACAGCGAGAGAGAATGCGAGAAGGACTGCGAGAGAGACAGCGAGGGAGAAAGCGAGAGCGACTTCGAGAGAGACTGCGAGGGAGACAGCGAGAGAGACTGTGAGGGATACAGCGAGGGAGACAGCGAGAGAGACTGCGAGGGAGACTGCGAGACAGACTGCGAGACAGACTGCGAGACAGACTGCGAGACAGACTGCGAGACAGACTGCGAGACAGACTGCGAGACAGACTGCGAGACAGACTGCGAGACAGACTGCGAGGGAGACTGCGAGGGAGACTGCGAGGGAGACTGCGAGGGAGACTGCGAGGGAGACTGCGAGGGAGACTGCGAGGGAGACTGCGAGAGAGACTGCGAGAGGGATATTGAGGGAGACTGCGAGGGAGACAGCGAGGGAGACAGCGAGAGAGACAGCGAGAGAGACAGCGAGGGAGACTGCGAGGGAGACTGCGAGGGAGACTGCGAGGGAGACTGCGAGGGAGACTGCGAGAGAGACTGCGAGAGAGACTGCGAGTGAGAGAGCGAGAGAGAAAGCGAGAGAGACTGCGAGGGAGACAGCGATAGAGACAGCGATAGAGACAGCGAGGGAGTCAGTGAGAGAGACAGTGAGAGAGACTGCGAGAGAGACTGCGAGAGAGACCTCGAGGGAGACAGCGAGGGAGACAGCGAGAGAGACTGTGAGGGAGACAGCGAGGGAGACAGCGAGGGAGACAGCGAGAGAGACTGCGAGGGAGGAAGCGAGAGAAACTGCGAGAGAGACTGCTATGGAGATAGTGAGAGAGAATGCGAGGGAGACAGCGATTGAGACGGCGAGAGAGAGAGCGAGGGAGAGAGCGAGGGAGAGAGCGAGGGAGAGAGCGAGGGAGAGAGCGAGGGAGAGAGCGAGGGAGAGAGCGAGGGAGAGAGCGAGGGAGACAGCGAGGGAGACAGCGAGGGAAACAGCGAGGGAGACAGCGAGGGAGACAGCGAGGGAGACAGCGAGGTAGACAGCGAGGTAGACAGCGAGGTAGACAGCGAGAGAGACATCGAGAGAGACTGCGAGGGAGACTGCGAGGGAGGCAGCGAGGGAGGCAGCGAGGGAGGCAGCGAGGGAGACAGCGAGGGAGACAGCGAGGGAGACAGCGAGGGAGACAGCGAGGGAGACAGCGACAGAGACAGCAATAGAGACTGCGAGAGAGACTGCGAGGGAGACAACGAGAGAGAATGCGAGAGAGATCGTGTGAGACAGCGAGGGAGACAGCGAGGGAGATAGCGAGGGAGACAGCGAGGGAGACAGCGAGGGAGACAGCGAGGGAGACAGCGAGGGAGACTGCGAGAGAGAGAGCGAGAGACACAGCGAGGGAGACAGCAATAGAGACAGCAAGAGAGACAGCAAGAGAGACTGCAAGAGAGACTGCAAGAGAGACTGCAAGAGAGACTGCAAGAGAGACTGCAAGAGAGACTGCGAGGGAGACTGCGAGGGAGACTGCGAGGGAGACAGCGTGGGAGACTGCGAGGGAGACAGCGTGGGAGACAGCGTGGGAGGCAGCGAGGGAGACAGCGAGAGAGACTGCGAGAGAGACTGCGAGAGAGACTGCGAGACAGACTGCGAGAGAGACTGCGAGAGAGACTGCGAGAGAGACTGCGAGAGAGACTGCGAGAGTGACTGCGAGAGAGACTGCGAGAGAGACTGCGAGAGAGACTGCGAGAGAGACTGCGAGAGAGACTGCGAGAGAGACTGCGAGAGAGACTGCGAGAGAGACTGCGAGGGAGAAAGCGAGAGAGAAAGCGAGAGAGACTGCGAGGGAGAAAGCGAGGGAGACTGCAAGGGAGACAGCGAGGGAGACTGCAAGGGAGACAGCGAGAGAGACAGCGAGGGAGACAGCAAGGGAGATAGCAAGGGAGATAGCAAGGGAGATAGCGCGGGAGATAGCGAGAGAGACTGCGAGAGAGACTGCGAGGGAGACTGCGAGGGAGAAAGCGAGAGAGACTGCGAGGGAGACAGCGATAGAAACTGCGAGGGAGTCAGCGAGAGAGACAGCGAGAGAGACTGCGAGAGAGACTGCGAGAGAGACTGCGAGAGAGACTGCGAGAGAGACCTCGAGGGAGACCTCGAGGGAGACAGCGAGGGAGACAGCGAGGGAGACAGCGAGGGAGACAGCGAGGGAGACAGCGAGGAAGACAGCGAGGTAGACAGCGAGAGAGACTGCGAGGGAGACTGCGAGGGAGACTGCGAGGGAGACTGCGAGGGAGACTGCGAGGGAGACAGCAAGAGAGACAGCGAGAGAGACTGTGAGGGAGACAGCGAGAGAGACTGCGAGGGAGAAAGCGAGAGAAACTGCGAGAGAGACTGCTATGGAGATAGCGAGAGAGACAGCGAGGGATACAGCGAGAGACACTGCGAGAGAGAATGCGAGGGAGACAGGGATTGAGACGGCGAGGGAGACGGCGAGAGAGAGAGCGAGAGAGAGAGCGAGGGAGAGAGCGAGGGAGAGAGCGAGGGAGAGAGCGAGGGAGACAGCGAGGGAGACAGCGAGGGAGACAGCGAGGGAGACAGCGAGGGAGACAGCGAGGGAGACAGCGAGGAAGACAGCGAGGAAGACAGCGAGGGAGACAGCGAGGGAGAAAGCGAGGGAGACAGCGAGGGAGACAGCGAGGGAGACAGCGAGGGAGACAGCGAGGGAGACAGCGAGGGAGACAGCGAGGTAGACAGCGAGGTAGACAGCGAGAGAGACTTCGAGAGAGACTGCGAGGGAGGCAGCGAGGGAGACAGCGAGGGAGACAGCGAGGGAGACAGCGAGGGAGACAGCGAGGGAGACAGCGACAGAGACAGAGACAGAGACAGCGACAGAGAAAGCGACAGAGACTGCGAGGGACACAGCGAGAGAAACTGCGAGGGAGACAACGAGAGAGAATGCGAGAGAGATCGCGTGAGACAGCGAGGGAGACAGCGAGGGAGACAGCGAGGGAGACAGCGAGGGAGACAGCGAGGGAGACAGCGAATGAGACAGCGAATGAGACTGCGAGGGAGACTGCGAGGGAGACTGCGAGGGAGACTGCGAGGGAGACTGCGAGGGAGACAGCGAGGGAGACAGCGAGGGAGACAGCGAGGGAGACAGCGAGGGAGACAGCGAGGGAGACAGCGAGGGAGACAGCGAGGGAGACAGCGAGAGAAACTGCGAGGAAGACTGCGAGAGAGACTGCGAGAGAGACTGTGAGAGAGACTGCGAGAGAGACTGCGAGAGAGACTGCGAGGGAGAAAGCGAGAGAGACTGCGAGAGAGACTGCGAGAGAGACTGCGAGAGAGACTGCGAGGGAGAAAGCGAGAGAGATAGCGAGGGAGATAGCGAGAGAGACTGCGAGAGAGACTGCGAGAGAGACTGCGAGAGAGACTGCGAGAGAGACTGCGAGAGAGACTGTGAGGACGACAGCGAGGGAGACAGCGAGGGAGACAGCGAGGGAGACTGTGAGGGAGACTGTGAGGGAGACTGCTATGGAGACAGCGAGAGAGACAGCGAGGGATACAGCTAGAGAGACTGCGAGAGTGACTGCGAGGGAGACGGCGAGGGAGATGGCGCGGGCGACGGCGAGAGAGAGAGCGAGAGAGACTGCGAGGGAGACGGCGAGGGAGACGGCGAGGGAGACGGCGAGGGAGACGGCGAGGGAGACGGCGAGAGAGACGGCGAGAGAGACTGCGAGGGAGACTGCGAGGGAGACTGCGAGGGAGACTGCGAGGGAGACAGCGAGAGAGACAGCGAGAGAGACAGCGAGAGAGACAGCGAGAGAGACTGTGAGAGAGACTGCGAGAGAGACAGTGAGAGGGACTGCGAGAGAGAAAGCCAGAGAGAAAGCCAGAGAGTGCGAGGGAGACAGCGAGGGAGACAGCGAGAGAGAATGCGAGAGAGACTGAGAGAGAGACTGAGAGGGAGACTGAGAGGGAGACTGAGAGGGAGACGGAGAGGGAGACGGAGAGGGAGACGGAGAGGGAGACGGAGAGGGAGACAGCGAGGGAGACAACGAGAGAGACATCGAGAGAGACATCGAGAGAGACATCCAGGGTGACTTCGAGGGAGACTGCGAGGGAGACAGCGAGAGAGACTGAGAGAGACAGCGAGAGAGACAGCGAGGGAGACAGCGAGGGAGACAGCGAGGGAGACAGCGAGGGAGACTGCGAGGGAGACTGCGAGGGAGACTGCGAGGGAGACTGCGAGGGAGACTGCGAGGGAGACTGCGAGGGAGAGAGCGAGAGAGTCTGCGAGGGAGAGAGCGAGAGAGTCTGCGAGGGAGACTGAGAGAGAGACTGCGAGGGAGACAGCGATGGAGACTGCGAGGGAGACAGCGAGAGAGACTGCGAGAGAGACTGCGAGAGAGACTGCGAGAGAGACTGCGAGAGAGACTGCGAGAGAGACTGCGAGAGAGACTGCGAGAGAGACTGCGAGTGAGACTGTGAGGGAGACAGCGAGAGAGACTGCGAGGGAGAAAGCGAGAGAGACTGCGAGGGAGAAAGCGAGAGAAACTGCGAGAGAGACTGCTATGGAGATAGCGAGAGAGACAGCGAGGGATACAGCGAGAGACACTGCGAGAGAGAATGCGAGGGAGACAGCGATTGAGACGGCGAGGGAGACGGTGAGGGAGACGGCGAGAGAGAGAGCGAGTGAGAGAGCGAGAGAGAGAGCGAGAGAGAGAGCGAAAGAGCGAGGGAGACAGCGAGGGAGAGAGTGAGGGAGAAAGCGAGAGAGACTGCGAGGGAGACAGCGATAGAAACTGCGAGGGAGACAGCGAGAGAGACAGCGAGAGAGACTGTGAGAGAGACCTGGAGGGAGAGAGCGAGGGAGACAGCGAGAGAGACTGTGAGGGAGACTGTGAGGGAGACAGCGAGGGAGACAGCGAGAGAGACAGCAAGAGAGACTGCGAGTGAGACAGCGAGAGAGACTGCGAGGGAGAAAGCGAGAGAAACTGCGAGAGAGACTGCTATGGAGATAGCGAGAGAGACAGCGAGGGATACAGCGAGAGACACTGCGAGAGAGAATGCGAGGGAGACAGCGATTGAGACGGCGAGGGAGACGGCGAGAGAGAGAGCGAGGGAGACAGCGAGGGAGACAGCGAGGGAGACAGCGAGGGAGACAGCGAGGGAGACAGCGAGGGAGACAGCGAGGGAGACAGCGAGGGAGACAGCGACAGAGACTGTGAGAGAGACTGCGAGGGACACAGCGAGAGAGACTGCGAGGGAGACAACGAGAGAGAATGCGAGAGAGATCGTGTGAGACAGCGAGGGAGACATCGAGAGAGACTGCGAGGGAGACTGCGAGAGAGACTGCGAGAGAGACTGCGAGAGAGACTGCGAGAGAGACTGCGAGGGAGACAGCAAGGGAGACAGCAAGGGAGAGAGCAAGGGAGACAGCAAGGGAGACTGCGTGGGAGACAGTGACGGAGACAGCTCGGGAGACAGCGAGGGAGACAGCGAGAGAGACTGCGAGAGAGAATGCGAGAAGGACTGCGAGAGAGACAGCGAGGGAGAAAGCGAGAGCGACTTTGAGAGAGACTGCGAGGGAGACAGCGAGAGAGACTGTGAGGGAGACAGCGAGAGAGACTGCGAGAGAGACTGCGAGAGAGACTGCGAGACAGACTGCGAGACAGACTGCGAGACAGACTGCGAGACAGACTGCGAGACAGACTGCGAGACAGACTGCGAGACAGACTGCGAGACAGACTGCGAGACAGACTGCGAGACAGACTGCGAGACAGACTGCGAGACAGACTGCGAGACAGACTGCGAGGGAGACTGCGAGGGAGACTGCGAGAGAGAATGCGAGAGAGACTGCGAGAGACTGCGAGAGACTGCGAGAGACTGCGAGAGACTGCGAGAGACTGCGAGAGACTGCGAGAGGGATATTGAGGGAGACTGCGAGGGAGACAGCGAGGGAGACAGCGAGGGAGACAGCGAGAGAGACAGCGAGAGAGACAGCGAGAGAGACAGCGAGGGAGACAGCGAGGGAGACTGCGAGGGAGACTGCGAGAGAGACTGCGAGAGAGACTGCGAGGGAGACTGCGAGAGAGACTGCGAGAGAGAGAGCGAGAGAGAAAGCGAGAGAGAAAGCGAGAGAGACTGCGAGGGAGACAGCGATAGAGACAGCGAGGGAGTCAGTGAGAGAGACAGCGAGAGAGACAGCGAGAGAGACAGCGAGAGAGACCTCGAGGGAGACAGCGAGGGAGACTGTGAGGGAGACAGCGAGGGAGACAGTGAGAGAGACAGCGAGAGAGACTGTGAGGGAGACAGCGAGAGAGACTGCGAGGGAGGAAACGAGAGAAACTGCGAGAGAGACTGCTATGGAGATAGCGAGAGAGACAGCGAGGGATACAGCGAGAGACACTGCGAGAGAGAATGCGAGGGAGACAGCGATTGAGACGGCGAGAGAGAGCGCGAGGGAGACAGCGAGGGAGACAGCGAGGGAGACAGCGAGAGAGACAGCGAGGGATACAGCGAGAGACACTGCGAGAGAGAATGCGAGGGAGACAGCGATTGAGACGGCGAGAGAGAGCGCGAGGGAGACAGCGAGGGAGACAGCGAGGGAGACAGCGAGGGAGACAGCGAGGTAGACAGCGAGGGAGACTGCGAGGGAGACTGCGAGGGAGACTGCGAGGGAGACTGCGAGGGAGGCAGCGAGGGAGTCAGCGAGGGAGGCAGCGAGGGAGGCAGCGAGGGAGGCAGCGAGGGAGGCAGCGAGGGAGGCAGCGAGGGAGACAGCGAGGGAGGCAGCGAGGGAGACAGCGACAGAGACAGCAATAGAGACTGCGAGAGAGACTGCGAGGGAGACAACGAGAGAGAATGCGAGAGAGATCGTGTGAGACAGCGAGGGAGACAGCGAGGGAGATAGCGAGGGAGACAGCGAGGGAGACAGCGAGGGAGACAGCGAGGGAGACTGCGAGAGAGAGAGCGAGAGACACAGCGAGGGAGACAGCAATAGAGACTGCAAGTGAGACTGCAAGTGAGACTGCGAGGGAGACAGCGTGGGAGACAGCGTGGGAGGCAGCGAGGGAGACAGCGAGGGAGACAGCGAGGGAGACAGCGAGGGAGACAGCGAGGGAGACAGCGAGGGAGACAGCGAGGGAGACAGCGAGGGAGACAGCGAGGGAGACTGCGAGAGAGAGAGCGAGAGACACAGCGAGGGAGACAGCAATAGAGACTGCAAGTGAGACTGCAAGTGAGACTGCGAGGGAGACAGCGTGGGAGACAGCGTGGGAGGCAGCGAGGGAGACAGCGAGGGAGACAGCGAGGGAGACAGCGAGGGAGACAGCGAGGGAGACAGCGAGGGAGACAGCGAGGGAGACAGCGAGAGAGACTGCGAGAGAGACTGCGAGAGAGACTGCGAGAGAGACTGCGAGAGAGACTGCGAGAGAGACTGCGAGGGAGAAAGCGAGAGAGAAAGCGAGAGAGAAAGCGAGAGAGACTGCGAGGCAGAAAGCGAGAGAGACTGCGAGGGAGACTGCAAGGGAGACAGCGAGAGAGACAGCGAGGGAGATAGCAAGGGAGATAGCAAGGGAGATAGCGAGAGAGACTGCGAGAGAGACTGCGAGGGAGACTGCGAGGGAGAAAGCGAGAGAGACTGCGAGGGAGACAGCGATAGAAACTGCGAGGGAGTCAGCGAGAGAGACAGCGAGAGAGACTGTGAGAGAGACCTCGAGGGAGACAGCGAGGAAGACAGCGAGGAAGACAGCGAGGAAGACAGCGAGGAAGACTGTGAGGGAGACAGTGAGGGAGACAGCGAGAGAGACTGTGAGGGAGACAGCGAGAGAGACTGCGAGGGAGAAAGCGAGAGAAACTGCGAGAGAGACTGCTATGGAGATAGCGAGAGAGACAGCGAGGGATACAGCGAGAGACACTGCGAGAGAGAATGCGAGGGAGACAGCGATTGAGACGGCGAGGGAGACGGCGAGAGAGAGAGCGAGGGAGAGAGCGAGGGAGACAGCGAGGGAGACAGCGAGGGAGACAGCGAGGGAGACAGCGAGGGAGACAGCGAGGGAGACAGCGAGGGAGAAAGCGAGGGAGAAAGCGAGGGAGAAAGCGAGGGAGACAGCGAGGGAGACAGCGAGGGAGACAGCGAGGTAGACAGCGAGGTAGACAGCGAGAGAGACTTCGAGAGAGACTGCGAGGGAGGCAGCGAGGGAGACAGCGAGGGAGACAGCGAGGGAGACAGCGAGGGAGACAGCGAGGGAGACAGCGACAGAGACAGCGACAGAGACAGCGACAGAGACAGCGACAGAGACAGCGACAGAGACAGCGACAGAGACTGTGAGAGAGACTGCGAGGGACACAGCGAGAGAAACTGCGAGGGAGACAACGAGAGAGAATGCGAGAGAGATCGCGTGAGACAGCGAGGGAGACTGCGAGGGAGACTGCGAGGGAGACTGCGAGGGAGACTGCGAGGGAGACTGCGAGGGAGACTGCGAGGGAGACTGCGAGAGAGACTGCGAGAGAGACAGCGAGGGAGACAGCGAGGGAGACAGCGAGGGAGACAGCGAGGGAGACAGCGAGGCAGACTGCGAGGCAGACTGCGAGAGAGACTGCGAGAGAGACTGCGAGGGAGAAAGCGAGAGAGACTGCGAGAGAGACTGCGAGAGAGACTGCGAGGGAGAAAGCGAGAGAGACTGCGAGGGAGACTGCAAGAGAGACAGCGAGGGAGATAGCGAGAGAGACTGCGAGAGAGACTGCGAGAGAGACTGCGAGAGAGACTGTGAGGGAGACAGCGAGGGAGACTGTGAGGGAGACTGCTATGGAGACAGCGAGAGAGACAGCGAGGGATACAGCAAGAGAGACTGCGAGAGTGACTGCGAGGGAGACGGCGAGGGAGATGGCGAGGGCGACGGCGAGAGAGAGAGCGAGAGAGACTGCGAGGGAGACGGCGAGGGAGACGGCGAGAGAGACAGCGAGGGAGACAGCGAGGGAGACAGCGAGGGAGACAGCGAGGGAGACAGCGAGGGAGACAGCGAGGGAGACAGCGAGGGAGACAGCGAGGGAGACAGCGAGGGAGACAGCGAGGGAGACAGCGAGGGAGACAGCGAGGGAGACAGCGACAGAGACTGTGAGAGAGACTGCGAGGGACACAGCGAGAGAGACTGCGAGGGAGACAACGAGAGAGAATGCGAGAGAGATCGTGTGAGACAGCGATTGAGACGGCGAGGGAGACGGCGAGAGAGAGAGCGAGGGAGACAGCGAGGGAGACAGCGAGGGAGACAGCGAGGGAGACAGCGAGGGAGACAGCGAGGTAGACAGCGAGGTAGACAGCGAGGGAGACAGCGAGGGAGACAGCGAGGGAGACAGCGAGGGAGACAGCGAGGGAGACAGCGAGGGAGACAGCGAGGGAGACAGCGACAGAGACTGTGAGAGAGACTGCGAGGGACACAGTGAGAGAGACTGCGAGGGAGACAACGAGAGAGAATGCGAGAGAGATCATGTGAGACAGCGAGGGAGACAGCGAGGGAGACAGCGAGGGAGACTGCGAGAGAGACAGCGAGAGAGACTGCGAGGGAGAAAGCGAGAGAGACTGCGAGGGAGAAAGCGAGGGAGAAAGCGAGAGAGACTGCGAGGGAGACTGCAAGGGAGACAGCGAGAGATACAGCGAGAGAGACAGCGAGGGAGATAGCGAGGGAGATAGCGAGAGAGACTGCGATACAGACTGTGAGGGAGACAGCGAGGGAGACTGTGAGGGAGACTGCGAGAGAGACTGCTATGGAGATAGCGAGAGAGACAGCGAGGGATACAGCGAGAGAGACAGCGAGAGTGACTGCGAGGGAGACGGCGAGGGAGACAGCGATAGAAACTGCGAGGGAGTCAGCGAGAGAGACTGTGAGAGAGACCTCGAGGGAGAGAGCGAGGGAGACAGCGAGAGAGACAGCGAGAGAGACTGTGAGGGAGACAGCGAGGGAGACAGGGAGACGGCGAGGGGGACAGCGAGAGAGACAGCAAGAGAGTCTGCGAGTGAGACTGTGAGGGAGACAGCGAGAGAGACTGCGAGGGAGAAAGCGAGAGAAACTACGAGAGAGACTGCTATGGAGATAGCGAGAGAGACAGCGAGGGATACAGCGAGAGACACTGCGAGAGAGAATGCGAGGGAGACAGCGAGAGAGACAGCAAGAGAGACTGCGAGTGAGACTGTGAGGGAGACAGCGAGAGAGACTGCGAGGGAGAAAGCGAGAGAAACTGCGAGAGAGACTGCTATGGAGATAGCGAGAGAGACAGCGAGGGATACAGCGAGAGACACTGCGAGAGAGAATGCGAGGGAGACAGCGATTGAGACGGCGAGGGAGACGGTGAGAGAGAGAGCGAGAGAGAGAGCGAGGGAGACAGCGAGGGAGACAGCGAGGGAGACACGAGGGAGACAGCGAGGGAGACAGCGAGGGAGACAGCGAGGGAGACAGCGAGGGAGACAGCGAGGGAGACAGCGAGGGAGACAGCGAGGGAGACAGCGAGGTAGACAGCGAGGGAGACAGCGAGGGAGACAGCGAGGGAGACAGCGAGAGAGACTGCGAGGGAGACAACGAGAGAGAATGCGAGAGAGATCGTGTGAGACAGCGAGGGAGACAGCGAGGGAGACAGAGAGGGAGACTGCGAGAGAGACAGCGAGAGAGACTGCGAGGGAGAAAGCGAGAGAGACTGCGAGGGAGAAAGCGAGGGAGAAAGCGAGAGAGACTGCGAGGGAGACTGCGAGGGAGACTGCAAGGGAGACAGCGAGAGATACAGCGAGGGAGATAGCGAGAGAGACTGCGAGAGAGACTGCGAGAGAGACTGTGAGGGAGACAGCGAGGGAGACTGTGAGGGAGACTGCGAGAGAGACTGCTATGGAGATAGCGAGAGAGACAGCGAGGGATACAGCGAGAGAGACAGCGAGAGTGACTGCGAGGGAGACGGCGAGGGCGACGGCGAGAGAGACTTTGAGAGAGACTGCGAGGGAGACTGTGAGGGAGACAGCGAGAGAGACTGCGAGAGAGACTGTGAGGGAGACAGCGAGAGAGACTGCGAGAGAGACTGCGAGAGAGACTGCGAGGGAGACTGCGAGGGAGACTGCGAGAGAGTCTGCGAGGGAGAGAGCGAGGGAGAAAGCGAGGGAGAAAGCGAGAGAGACTGCGAGGGAGACAGCGATAGAGACTGCGAGGGAGACAGCGAGAGAGACTGCGAGGGAGACAGCGAGAGAGACTGCGAGGGAGAAAGCGAGAGAAACAGCGAGAGAGAATGCTATGGAGATAGCGAGAGAGACAGCGAGGGATACAGCGAGAGACACTGCGAGAGAGAATGCGAGGGAGACAGCGATTGAGACGGCGAGGGAGACGGCGAGAGAGACAGCGAGGGAGACAGCGAGGGAGACAGCGAGGGAGACAGCGAGGGAGACAGCGAGGGAGACAGCGAGGGAGACAGCGAGGGAGACAGCGAGGGAGACAGCGAGGGAGACAGCGAGAGAGACAGCGAGAGAGACAGCGAGAGAGACAGCGAGAGAGACAGCGAGAGAGACAGCGAGAGAGACAGCGAGAGAGACAGCGAGAGAGACTTCGAGAGAGACTTCGAGAGAGACTTCGAGAGAGACTTCGAGAGAGACTTCGAGAGAGACTGCGAGAGAGACTGCGAGGGAGACAGCGAGGGAGACAGCGAGGGAGACAGCGACAGAGACAGCGACAGAGACAGCGACAGAGACAGCGAGGGAGACAGCGACAGAGACAGGGACAGAGACAGCGACAGAGACAGCGACAGAGACTGTGAGAGAGACTGCAAGGGACACAGCGAGAGAGACTGCGAGGTAGACAACGAGAGAGAATGCGAGAGAGACCGCGTGAGACAGCGAGGGAGACAGCGAGGGAGACAGCGAGGGAGACAGCGAGGGAGACAGCGAGGGAGACAGCGAGGGAGACAGCGAGGGAGACAGCGAGGGAGACAGCGAGGGAGACAGCGAGGGAGACAGCGAGGGAGACAGCGAGGGAGACTGCGAGAGAGACAGCGAGGGAGACTGCGAGGGAGACTGCGAGGGAGACTGCAAGGGAGACTGCAAGGGAGACTGCAAGGGAGACTGCGCGGGAGACTGCGAGGGAGACTGCGAGGGAGACAGCGAGAGAGTCTGCGAGAGAGACTTCGAGAGAGACTGCGAGGGAGACAGCGAGGGAGACAGCGAGGGAGACAGCGACGGAGACAGCGACAGAGACAGCGACAGAGACTGTGAGAGAGACTGTGAGAGAGACTGCGAGGGACACAACGATAGAGACTGCGAGGTAGACAACGAGAGAGAATGCGAGAGAGATCGCGTGAGACAGCGAGGGAGACAGCGAGGGAGACAGCGAGGGAGACAGCGAGGGAGACAGCGAGGGAGACAGCGAGGGAGACAGCGAGGGAGACAGCGAGGGAGACTGCGAGGGAGACTGCGAGGGAGACTGCGAGGGAGACTGCGAGGGAGACTGCGAGGGAGACTGCGAGGGAGACAGCGAGGGAGACAGCGAGGGAGACTGCGAGGGAGACTGCGAGGGAGACTGCGAGACAGTCTGCGAGAGAGAGAGCGAGGGAGAAAGCGAGGGAGAAAGCGAGAGAGACTGCGAGGGAGACAGCGAGGGAGACTGCGAGGGAGACTGCGAGAGAGACTGCGAGGGAGACAGCGAGAGAGACTGCGAGGGAGACAGCGAGAGAGACTGCGAGGGAGAAAGCGAGAGAAACAGCGAGAGAGACAGCGACAGAGACAGCGACAGAGACAGCGACAGAGACAGCGACAGAGACTGTGAGAGAGACTGCAAGGGACACAGCGAGAGAGACTGCGAGGTAGACAACGAGAGAGAATGCGAGAGAGATCGCGTGAGACAGCGAGGGAGACAGCGAGGGAGACAGCGAGGGAGACAGCGAGGGAGACAGCGAGGGAGACTGCGAGAGAGACAGCGAGAGAGACAGCGAGGGAGACTGCGAGGGAGACTGCGAGGGAGACTGCGAGGGAGACTGCGAGGGAGACAGCGAGAGAAACTGCGAGGAAGACTGCGAGAGAGACTGCGAGAGAGACTGCGCGGGAGACTGCGCGGGAGACTGCGCGGGAGACTGCGCGGGAGACTGCGCGGGAGACTGCGCGGGAGACTGCGCGGGAGACTGCGCGGGAGACTGCGCGGGAGACTGCGCGGGAGACTGCGCGGGAGACTGCGCGGGAGACTGCGCGGGAGACTGCGCGGGAGACTGCGCGGGAGACTGCGCGGGAGACTGCGCGGGAGACTGCGCGGGAGACTGCGCGGGAGACTGCGATGGAGACAGCGAGAGAGTCTGCGAGAGAGACTTCGAGAGAGACTGCGAGGGAGACAGCGAGGGAGACAGCGAGGGAGACAGCGAGGGAGACAGCGAGGGAGACAGCGACGGAGACAGCGACAGAGACAGCGACAGAGACTGTGAGAGAGACTGTGAGAGAGACTGCGAGGGACAATGCGATAGAGACTGCGAGGTAGACAACGAGAGAGAATGCGAGAGAGATCGCGTGAGACAGCGAGGGAGACAGCGAGGGAGACAGCGAGGGAGACAGCGAGGGAGACTGCGAGGGAGACTGCGAGGGAGACTGCGAGGGAGACTGCGAGGGAGACAGCGAGGGAGACAGCGAGGGAGACAGCGAGGGAGACTGCGAGGGAGACTGCGAGGGAGACAGCGAGAGAAACTGCGAGGAAGACTACGAGAGAGACTGCGAGAGAGACTGCGAGGGAGAAAGCGAGAGAGACTGCGAGAGAGACTGCGAGAGAGACTGCGAGAGAGACTGCGAGAGAGACTGCGAGAGAGACTGCGAGGGAGACTGCGAGGGAGAAAGCGAGAGAGACTGCGAGGGAGACAACGAGAGAGATAGCGAGGGAGACTGCTAGAGAGACTGCGAGAGAGACTGCGAGGAAGAAAGCGAGAGAGACTGCGAGGGAGACAACGAGAGAGACAGCGAAGGAGATAGCGAGGGAGACTGCGAGGGAGACTGCGAGAGAGACTGCTAGAGAGACTGCGAGAGAGACTGCGAGAGAGACTGCGAGGGAGACAGCGAGGGAGACTGTGAGGGAGACTGCGAGAGAGACTGCTATGGAGATAGCGAGAGAGACAGCGAGGGAAACAGCGAGAGAGACTGCGAGAGTGACTGCGAGGGAGACGGCGAGGGCGACGGCGAGAGAGAGAGCGAGAGAGACTTCGAGAGAGACTGCGAGGGAGACGGCGAGAGAGATGGCGAGAGAGACAGCGAGAGAGGCAGCGAGAGAGACTGTGAGGGAGACAGCGAGGGAGACAACGAGAGAGACATCAAGAGAGACATCGAGAGAGAATGCGAGAGAGAATGCGAGAGAGACATCCAGGGTGACTTCGAGGGAGACAGCGAGAGAGACAGCGAGGGAGACAGCGAGGGAGACAGCGAGGGAGACAGCGAGGGAGACAGCGAGGGAGACAGCGAGGGAGACAGCGAGGGAGACAGCGAGGGAGACAGCGAGGGAGACAACGAGGGAGACTGCGCGGGAGACTGCGCGGGAGACTGCGCGGGAGACTGCGCGGGAGACTGCGCGGGAGACAGCGAGGGAGACAGCGAGGGAGACGGCGAGGGAGACAGCGAGGGAGACGGCGAGAGAGAGAGCGAGGGAGTCAGCGAGGGAGAGAGCGAGGGAGACAGCGAGGGAGAGAGCGAGAGAGACAGCGAGAGAGACAGCGAGAGAGACAGCGAGAGAGACAGCGAGAGAGACAGCGAGAGAGACAGCGAGAGAGACAGCGAGAGAGACAGCGAGAGAGACTTCGAGAGAGACTTCGAGAGAGACTTCGAGAGAGACTGCGAGGGAGACAGCGAGAGAGACAGCGAGAGAGACAGCGAGGGAGACAGCGAGGGAGACAGCGAGGGAGACAGCGAGGGAGACAGCGAGGGAGACAGCGAGGGAGACAGCGACAGAGACAGCGACAGAGACAGCGACAGAGACAGCGACAGAGACAGCGACAGAGACAGCGACAGAGACTGTGAGAGAGACTGCGAGGGACACAGCGAGAGAGACTGCGAGGTAGACAACGAGAGAGAATGCGAGAGAGATCGCGTGAGACAGCGAGGGAGACAGCGAGGGAGACAGCGAGGGAGACTGCGTGAGAGACTGCGAGAGAGACAGCGAGAGAGACTGCGAGGGAGAAAGCGAGAGAAACAGCGAGAGAGAATGCTATGGAGATAGCGAGAGAGACAGCGAGGGATACAGCGAGAGACACTGCGAGAGAGAATGCGAGGGAGACAGCGATTGAGACGGCGAGGGAGACGGCGAGGGAGACAGCGAGGGAGACAGCGAGGGAGACAGCGAGGGAGACAGCGAGGGAGACAGCGAGGGAGACAGCGAGAGAGACAGCGAGAGAGACAGCGAGAGAGACAGCGAGAGAGACAGCGAGAGAGACAGCGAGAGAGACTTCGAAAGAGACTTCGAGAGAGACTTCGAGAGAGACTTCGAGAGAGACTTCGAGAGAGACTGCGAGAGAGACTGCGAGGGAGACAGCGAGGGAGACAGCGAGGGAGACAGCGACAGAGACAGCGAGGGAGACAGCGAGAGAGACTGCGAGAGAGACTGAGCGGGAGACTGCGCGGGAGACTGCGCGGGAGACTGCGCGGGAGACTGCGCGGGAGACTGCGCGGGAGACTGCGCGGGAGACTGCGCGGGAGACTGCGCGGGAGACTGCGCGGGAGACTGCGAGAGAGACTGCGAGAGAGACTGCGAGAGAGACTGCGAGAGAGACTGCGAGGGAGACTGCGAGGGAGACAGCGAGGGAGACAGCGAGGGAGACAGCGAGGGAGACAGCGAGGGAGACAGCGAGGGAGACAGCGAGAGAGACAGCGAGGGAGACAGCGAGGGAGACAGCGAGGGAGACAGCGAGAGAGACAGTGAGAGAGACTGCTATGGAGATAGCGAGAGAGACAGCGGGGTATACAGAGAGAGTGACTGCGAGGGAGACGGCGAGGGAGACAGCGAGGGAGACTGCGAGGGAGACTGCGAGGGAGACTGCGAGGGAGACTGCGAGGGAGACTGCGAGGGAGACAGCGAGGGAGACAGCGAGGGAGACAGCGAGGGAAACTGCGAGAGAGACAGCGAGGGAAACTGCGAGAGAGACAGCGACGGACACAGCGAGGGAGACAGCGAGGGAGACAGCGAGGGAGACAGCGAGGGAGACTGCGAGGGAGACTGCGAGGGAGACTGCGAGAGAGAGCGCGTGAGAGACAGTGAGAGAGACTGCGTGGGATACAGCGAGGGAGACAGCGAGGGAGACAGCGAGGGAGACAGCGAGAGAGAATGCGAGAAGGACTGCGAGAGAGACAGCGAGGGAGAAAGCGAGAGCGACTTCGAGAGAGACTGCGAGGGAGACAGCGATAGAGACTGTGAGGGAAACAGCGAGGGAGACAGCGAGGGGACTGCGAGAGAGACTGCGAGGGAGACTGCGAGGGAGACTGCGAGAGAGACTGCGAGAGAGACTGCGAAAGAGACTGCGAAAGAGACTGCGAGAGAGACTGCGAGGGAGACTGCGAGGGAGACTGCGAGGGAGACTGCGAGGGAGACTGCGAGAGAGACTGCGAGAGAGACTGCGAGAGAGACTGCGAGAGAGACTGTGAGGGAAACAGCGAGGGAGACAGCGAGGGGACTGCGAGAGAGACTGCGAGGGAGACTGCGAGAGAGACTGCGAGAGAGACTGCGAAAGAGACTGCGAAAGAGACTGCGAGAGAGACTGCGAGGGAGACTGCGAGGGAGACTGCGAGGGAGACTGCGAGAGAGACTGCGAGAGAGACTGCGAGAGAGACAGCGAGAGAGACAGCGAGAGAGACTTCGAAAGAGACTTCGAAAGAGACTTCGAGAGAGACTTCGAGAGAGACTTCGAGAGAGACTGCGAGAGAGACTGCGAGGGAGACAGCGAGGGAGACAGCGAGGGAGACAGCGACAGAGACAGCGACAGAGACAGCGACAGAGACAGCGAGGGAGACAGCGACAGAGACAGGGACAGAGACAGCGACAGAGACAGCGACAGAGACTGTGAGAGAGACTGCAAGGGACACAGCGAGAGAGACTGCGAGGTAGACAACGAGAGAGAATGCGAGAGAGACCGCGTGAGACAGCGAGGGAGACAGCGAGGGAGACAGCGAGGGAGACAGCGAGGGAGACAGCGAGGGAGACAGCGAGGGAGACTGCGAGAGAGACAGCGAGGGAGACTGCGAGGGAGACTGCGAGGGAGACTGCGAGGGAGACTGCGAGGGAGACTGCGAGGGAGACTGCGAGGGAGACTGCGAGGGAGACTGCGAGGGAGACTGCGAGGGAGACTGCGAGGGAGACTGCGAGGGAGACAGCGAGAGAAACTGCGAGGAAGACTGCGAGAGAGACTGCGAGAGAGACTGCGAGGGAGACTGCGCGGGAGACTGCGAGAGAGACTGCGCGGGAGACTGCGCGGGAGACTGCGCGGGAGACTGCGCGGGAGACTGCGCGGGAGACTGCGCGGGAGACTGCGCGGGAGACTGCGCGGGAGACTGCGAGGGAGACTGCGAGGGAGACAGCGAGAGAGTCTGCGAGAGAGACTTCGAGAGAGACTGCGAGGGAGACAGCGAGGGAGACAGCGAGGGAGACAGCGACGGAGACAGCGACAGAGACAGCGACAGAGACTGTGAGAGAGACTGTGAGAGAGACTGCGAGGGACACAACGATAGAGACTGCGAGGTAGACAACGAGAGAGAATGCGAGAGAGATCGCGTGAGACAGCGAGGGAGACAGCGAGGGAGACAGCGAGGGAGACAGCGAGGGAGACAGCGAGGGAGACTGCGAGGGAGACAGCGAGGGAGACTGCGAGGGAGACTGCGAGGGAGACAGCGAGGGAGACAGCGAGGGAGACAGCGAGGGAGACTGCGAGGGAGACTGCGAGGGAGACTGCGAGGGAGACTGCGAGGGAGACTGCGAGGGAGACTGCGAGGGAGACTGCGAGGGAGACAGCGAGGGAGACTGCGAGGGAGACTGCGAGGGAGACTGCGAGGGAGACTGCGAGACAGTCTGCGAGAGAGAGAGCGAGGGAGAAAGCGAGGGAGAAAGCGAGAGAGACTGCGAGGGAGACAGCGATAGAGACTGCGAGGGAGACTGCGAGAGAGACTGCGAGGGAGACAGCGAGAGAGACTGCGAGGGAGACAGCGAGAGAGACTGCGAGGGAGAAAGCGAGAGAAACAGCGAGAGAGACAGCGACAGAGACAGCGACAGAGACAGCGACAGAGACAGCGACAGAGACTGTGAGAGAGACTGCAAGGGACACAGCGAGAGAGACTGCGAGGTAGACAACGAGAGAGAATGCGAGAGAGATCGCGTGAGACAGCGAGGGAGACAGCGAGGGAGACAGCGAGGGAGACAGCGAGGGAGACAGCGAGGGAGACAGCGAGGGAGACTGCGAGGGAGACTGCGAGGGAGACTGCGAGGGAGACTGCGAGGGAGACTGCGAGGGAGACAGCGAGGGAGACAGCGAGGGAGACTGCGAGGGAGACTGCGAGAGAGACTGCGCGGGAGACTGCGCGGGAGACTGCGCGGGAGACTGCGCGGGAGACTGCGCGGGAGACTGCGCGGGAGACTGCGCGGGAGACTGCGCGGGAGACTGCGCGGGAGACTGCGCGGGAGACTGCGCGGGAGACTGCGAGGGAGACTGCGAGGGAGACAGCGAGAGAGTCTGCGAGAGAGACTTCGAGAGAGACTTCGAGAGAGACTGCGAGGGAGACAGCGAGGGAGACAGCGAGGGAGACAGCGAGGGAGACAGCGACGGAGACAGCGACAGAGACAGCGACAGAGACTGTGAGAGAGACTGTGAGAGAGACTGCGAGGGACAATGCGATAGAGACTGCGAGGTAGACAACGAGAGAGAATGCGAGAGAGATCGCGTGAGACAGCGAGGGAGACAGCGAGGGAGACAGCGAGGGAGACAGCGAGGGAGACTGCGAGGGAGACTGCGAGGGAGACTGCGAGGGAGACTGCGAGGGAGACTGCGAGGGAGACAGCGAGGGAGACAGCGAGGGAGACAGCGAGGGAGACAGCGAGGGAGACTGCGAGGGAGACAGCGAGAGAAACTGCGAGGGAGACTACGAGAGAGACTGCGAGAGAGACTGCGAGGGAGAAAGCGAGAGAGACTGCGAGAGAGACTGCGAGAGAGACTGCGAGAGAGACTGCGAGAGAGACTGCGAGAGAGACTGCGAGAGAGACTGCGAGAGAGACTGCGAGGGAGACTGCGAGGGAGAAAGCGAGAGAGACTGCGAGGGAGACAACGAGAGAGATAGCGAGGGAGACTGCGAGGGAGACTGCGAGGGAGACTGCGAGAGAGACTGCTAGAGAGACTGCGAGAGAGACTGCGAGGAAGAAAGCGAGAGAGACTGCGAGGGAGACAACGAGAGAGACAGCGAAGGAGATAGCGAGGGAGACTGCGAGGGAGACTGCGAGAGAGACTGCTAGAGAGACTGCGAGAGAGACTGCGAGAGAGACTGCGAGGGAGACAGCGAGGGAGACTGTGAGGGAGACTGCGAGAGAGACTGCTATGGAGATAGCGAGAGAGACAGCGAGGGAAACAGCGAGAGAGACTGCGAGAGTGACTGCGAGGGAGACGGCGAGGGCGACGGCGAGAGAGAGAGCGAGAGAGACTTCGAGAGAGACTGCGAGGGAGACGGCGAGAGAGATGGCGAGAGAGACAGCGAGAGAGGCAGCGAGAGAGACTGTGAGGGAGACAGCGAGGGAGACAACGAGAGAGACATCGAGAGAGACATCGAGAGAGAATGCGAGAGAGAATGCGAGAGAGACATCCAGGGTGACTTCGAGGGAGACAGCGAGAGAGACAGCGAGGGAGACAGCGAGGGAGACAGCGAGAGAGACAGCGAGGGAGACAGCGAGGGAGACAGCGAGGGAGACAGCGAGGGAGACAGCGAGGGAGACAGCGAGGGAGACAGCGAGGGAGACAGCGAGGGAGACTGCGCGGGAGACTGCGCGGGAGACTGCGCGGGAGACTGCGCGGGAGACTGCGCGGGAGACTGCGCGGGAGACTGCGCGGGAGACTGCGCGGGAGACTGCGCGGGAGACTGCGCGGGAGACGGCGAGGGAGACAGCGAGGGAGACGGCGAGAGAGAGAGCGAGGGAGTCAGCGAGGGAGAGAGCGAGGGAGACAGCGAGGGAGAGAGCGAGAGAGACAGCGAGAGAGACAGCGAGAGAGACAGCGAGAGAGACAGCGAGAGAGACAGCGAGAGAGACAGCGAGAGAGACTTCGAGAGAGACTTCGAGAGAGACTTCGAGAGAGACTTCGAGAGAGACTGCGAGGGAGACAGCGAGAGAGACAGCGAGAGAGACAGCGAGGGAGACAGCGAGGGAGACAGCGAGGGAGACAGCGAGGGAGACAGCGAGGGAGACAGCGAGGGAGACAGCGAGGGAGACAGCGAGGTAGACAGCGAGAGAGACAGCGAGAGAGACTTCGAGAGAGACTGCGAGGGAGGCAGCGAGGGAGACAGCGAGGGAGACAGCGAGGGAGACAGCGAGGGAGACAGCGAGGGAGACAGCGAGGGAGACAGCGAGGGAGACAGCGAGGGAGACAGCGAGGGAGACAGCGAGGGAGACAGCGACAGAGACAGCAATAGAGACTGCGAGAGAGACTGCGAGGGACACAGCGAGAGAGACTGCGAGGGAGACAACGAGAGAGAATGTGAGAGAGATCGCGTGAGACAGCGAGGGAGACTGCGAGAGAGAGAGCGAGAGACACAGCGAGGGAGACAGCAAGAGAGACTGCAAGAGAGACTGCGAGGGAGACTGTGAGGGAGACAGCGTGGGAGGCAGCGAGGGAGACAGCGAGAGAAACTGCGAGGAAGACTGCGAGAGAGACTGCGAGAGAGACTGCGAGAGAGACTGCGAGGGAGACTGCGAGGGAGACTGCGAGGGAGACTGCGAGGGAGACTGCGAGAGAGACTGCGAGGGTGAAAGCGAGAGAGACTGCGAGGGAGACTGCAAGGGAGACTGCAAGGGAGACTGCAAGGGTGACAGCGAGAGAGACAGCGAGGGAGATAGCGAGGGAGATAGCGAGGGAGATAGCGAGGGAGATAGCGAGAGAGATAGCGAGAGAGATAGCGAGAGAGATAGCGAGAGAGATAGCGAGAGAGACTGCGAGAGAGACTGCGAGAGAGACTGCGAGAGAGACTGCGAGGGAGAGAGCGAGCGAGAAAGCGAGAGAGAACACGAGGGAGACAGCGATAGAAACTGCGAGGGAGTCAGCGAGAGAGACTGCGAGAGAGACTGCGAGAGAGACTGTGAGAGAGACCTCGAGGGAGACAGCGAGGGAGACAGCGAGAGAGACTGTGAGGGAGACAGCGAGGGAGACAGCGAGAGAGACAGCGAGAGAGACTGCGAGTGAGACTGTGAGGGAGACAGCGAGAAAGACTGCGAGGGAGAAAGCGAGAGAAACTGCGAGAGAGACTGCTATGGAGATAGCGAGAGAGACAGCGAGGGATACAGCGAGAGACACTGCGAGGGAGACTGCGATTGAGACGGCTAGGGAGACGACGAGAGAGACTGCGAGGGAGACAGCGAGGGAGACAGCGAGGGAGACAGCGAGGGAGACAGCGAGAGAGACAGCGAGAGAGACAGCGAGAGAGACTTCGAGAGAGACTGCGAGGGTGGCAGCGAGGGTGGCAGCGAGGGAGACAGCGAGGGAGACAGCGAGGGAGACAGCGACAGAGACAGCAAGAGAGACTGTGAGAGAGACTGCGATGGACACAGTGAGAGAGACTGCGAGGGACACGAGAGAGAATGCGTGAGACAGCGAGGGAGACAGCGAGGGAGACAGCGAGGGAGACAGCGAGGGAGACAGCGAGGGAGACAGCGAGGGAGACAGCGAGGGAGACAGCGAGGGAGACTGCGAGGGAGACTGCAAGAGAGACTGTGAGGGAGACAGCGAGGGAGACAGCGAGGGAGACTGCGAGGAAGACTGCGAGGAAGACTGCGAGGAAGACTGCGAGGAAGACTACGAGGAAGACTGCGAGGAAGACTGCGAGAGAGACTGCGAGAGAGACTGCGAGAGAGACTGCGAGAGAGACTGCGAGAGAGACTGCGAGAGAGACTGCGAGAGAGACTGCGAGAGAGACTGCGAGAGAGACTGCGAGGGAGAAAGCGAGAGAGACTGCGAGGGAGACTGCGAGGGAGACTGCGAGGGAGACTGCGAGGGAGACTGCGAGGGAGACAGCGAGGGAGATAGCGAGGGAGATAGCGAGAGAGACTGCGAGAGAGACTGCGAGAGAGACTGTGAGGGAGACTGTGAGGGAGACAGCGAGGGAGACTGCTATGGAGATAGCGAGAGAGACAGCGAGGGATACAGCGAGAGAGACTGCGAGACTAACTGCGAGGGAGACGGCGAGGGAGATGGCGAGGGTGACAGCGAGAGAGAGAGCGAGAGAGGCAGCGAGGGAGACAGCGAGGGAGACAGCGAGGTAGACAGCGAGAGAGACTTCGAGAGAGACTGCGAGAGAGACTGCGAGAGAGACTGCGAGAGAGACTGCGAGAGAGACTGCGAGGGAGACGGCGAGAGAGACAGCGAGAGAGACAGCGAGGGAGACAGCGAGGGAGACTGCGAGGGAGACAGCGAGAGAGACTGCGAGAGAGACTGCGAGAGAGACTGCGAGAGAGACTGCGAGAGAGACTGCGAGAGAGACTGCGAGAGAGACAGGGAGAGGGACTGCGAGAGAGAAAGCGAGAGAGAAAGCCAGAGAGTGCGAGGGAGACAGCGAGGGAGACAGCGAGAGAGAATGCGAGAGAGACAGCGAGGGAGACAGCGAGGGAGACAGCGAGGGAGACAGCGAGGGAGACAGCGAGGGAGACAGCGAGGGAGACAGCGAGGGAGACAGCGAGAGAGACATCGAGAGAGACAGCGAAAGAGAAAGCGAGAGAGACTGCGAGAGAGACTGCGAGAGAGACATCCAGGGTTACTTCGAGGGAGACTTCGAGGGAGACTTCGAGGGAGACTTCGAGGGAGACTGCGAGGGAGACTGCGAGGGAGACAGCGAGGGAGACTGAGAGAGACAGCGAGAGAGACAGCGAGGGAGACAGCGAGGGAGACAGCGAGGGAGACAGCGAGGGAGACAGCGAGGGAGACAGCGAGGGAGACAGCGAGGGAGACAGCGAGGGAGACAGCGAGGGAGACAGCGAGGGAGACTGTGAGGGAGACAGCGAGAGAGTCTGCGAGGGAGAGAGCGAGAGAGAAAGCGAGAGAGTGCGAGGGAGACAGCGAGGGAGACAGCGAGGGAGACAGCGAGGGAGACAGTGAGGGAGACAGCGAGGGAGACAGCGAGGGAGACATCGAGAGAGACAACGAGAGAGACATCGAGAGAGACAGCGAAAGAGAATGCGAGAGAGACTGCGAGAGAGACTGCGAGAGAGACATCCAGGGTTACTTCGAGGGAGACTTCGAGGGAGACTTCGAGGGAGACTTCGAGGGAGACTTCGAGGGAGACTTCGAGGGAGACTGCGAGGGAGACAGCGTGAGAGACTGAGAGAGACAGCGAGAGAGACAGTGAGGGAGACTGCGAGAGAGACTGCGAGAGAGACTGCGAGAGAGACTGCGAGAGAGACTGCGAGAGAGACTGCGAGAGAGACTGCGAGGGAGACAGCGAGGGAGACAGCGAGAGAGACTGTGAAGGAGACAGCGAGGGAGACAGCGAGAGAGACTGCGAGAGAGACTGCGAGGGAGACAGCGAGAGAAACTGCGAGAGAGACTGCTAGGGAAATAGCGAGAGAGACAGCGAGGGATACAGCGAGAGACACTGCGAGAGAGACTGCGAGGGAGACGGCGAGGGAGACGGCGAGGGAGACGGCGAGGGAGACGGCGAGAGAGAGAGCGAGAGAGAGAGCGAGAGAGAGAGCGAGAGAGAGAGCGAGAGAGAGAGCGAGGGAGACAGCGAGGGAGACAGCGAGGGAGACAGCGAGGGAGACAGCGAGGGAGACAGCGAGAGAGACTTCGAGAGAGACTGCGAGGGAGGCAGCGAGGGAGGCAGCGAGGGAGGCAGCGAGGGAGGCAGCGAGGGAGGCAGCGAGGGAGGCAGAGAGGGAGACAGCGAGAGAGACTGCGAGAGAGACTGCGAGAGAGACTGCGAGGGAGACAACGAGAGAGACTGCGAGAGAGATCACGTGAGACAGCGAGGGAGACTGCGAGGGAGACTGCGAGGGAGACTGCGAGGGAGACTGCGAGGGAGACTGCGAGGGAGACAGCAAAGGCGACTGCGAGAGACAGCGAGGGAGACAGCGAGGGAGACAGCGAGGGAGACAGCGAGGGAGACAGCGAGGGAGACAGCGAGGGAGACAGCGAGGGAGTTTGCGAGGGAGACTGCGAGGGAGACTGCGAGGGAGACTGCGAGGGAGACTGCGAGGGAGACTGCGAGGGAGACTGCGAGAGACACTGCGAGAGAGACTGCGAGAGAGACTGCGAGAGAGACTGCGAGGGAGAATGCGAGGGAGAATGCGAGGGAGAATGCGAGGGAGAATGCGAGGGGGACAGCGAGGGGGACAGCGAGGGGGACAGCGAGGGGGACAGCAAGGGGGACAGCAAGGGGGACAGCAAGGGGGACAGCAAGGGGGACAGCGAGGGAGACAGCGAGGGAGACAGCGAGGGAGACAGCGAGGGAGACAGCGAGGGAGACAGCGAGGGAGACAGCGAGGGAGACAGCGAGGGAGACAGCGAGGGAGACAGCGAGGGAGACAGCGAGGGAGACTGAGTGAGAGACTGCGAGATAGACAGCGAAAGAGACAGCGAAAGAGACAGCGAAAGAGACAGCGAGGGATACTGCGAGGGAGACGGCGAGATAGACGGCGAGAGAGACGGCGTGGGAGGCGGTGAGAGACTGCGAGACAGATAGCGAGACAGTCTGCGAGAGAGACAGCGAGGGAGACCGCGAGGGAGACAGCGAGGGAGACAGCGAGGGAGACAGCGAGGGAGACAGCGAGGGAGACAGTGAGAGAGACTGCGAGAGAGACTGCGAGAGAGACTGCGAGAGCGACTGCTAGGGAGACAGCGAGGGAGGCAGCGAGGGAGGCAGCGAGGGATGCAGCGAGGGAGGCAGCGAGGGAGACAGCGAGAGAAACTGCGAGGAAGATGGCGAGAGAGACTGCGAGAGAGATGGCGAGGGAGACATTGAGGGAGAGAGCGAGGGACACAGCGAGGGAGAAAGCGAGGGAGAAAGCGAGGGAGACAGCGAGGGAGACAGCGAGGGAGACAGCGAGAGAGACTGCGAGGGAGACTGCGAGGGAGACTGCGAGGGAGACTGCGAGGGAGACTGCGAGGGAGACAGCGAGGGAGACAGCGAGGGAGACAGCGAGGGAGACAGCGAGGGAGACAGCGAGGGAGACTGTGAGAAGGACTGCGAGAAGGACTGTGATAGAGACAGCGAGAGAGACTGCGAGGGACACAGCGAGGGAGACAGCGAGAGAGACTGCGAGGGAGACAACGAGAGAGACTGCGAGAGAGATCATGTGAGACAGTGAGGGAGATAGCGAGGGAGACAGCGAGGGAGACTGCGAGAGAGAGAGCGAGAGACACAGCGAGGGAGACAGCAAGAGAGACAGCGAGAGAAACCGCGAGGGAGACAGCGAGAGAGACAGCGTGAGAGACTGCGAGAGAGACTGCGAGAGAGACTGCGAGAGAGACTGCGAGAGAGACTGCGAGAGAGACTGCGAGAGAGACTGCAAGAGAGACTGCAAGAGAGACTGCGAGAGAGACTGCGAGGGATAGAGCGAGGGAGACAGCGAGGGAGACAGCGAGGGAGACAGCGAGGGAGACAGCGAGGGAGACAGCGAGGGAGACAGCGAGGGATACAGCGAGGGAGACAGACTGGGAGACAGCGAGAATACATTGAGAGAGACAGCGAGAGAGACAGCGAGAGAGACTGCGAGGGAGACTGCGAGGGAGACTGCGAGGGAGACTGCGAGGGAGACTGCGAGGGAGACTGCGAGAGAGACAGCGAGAGAGACTGCGAGGGAGACTGCGAGGGAGACGGCGAGGGAGACGGCGAGGGAGACGGCGAGGGAGACGGCGAGGGAGACGGCGAGGGAGACGGCGAGGGAGACAGCGACAGAGACAGCGACAGAGACAGCGACAGAGACAGCGACAGAGACAGCGAGGGAGACAGTGAGAGAGACTGCTATGGAGATAGCGAGAGAGACAGCGGGGGATACAGAGAGAGTGACTGCGAGGGAGACGGCGAGGGAGACGGCGAGGGAGACGACGAGGGAGACGGCGAGGGAGACGGCGAGGGAGACGGCGAGGGAGACAGCGAGGGAGACAGCGAGGGAGACAGCGAGGGAGACAGCGAGGGAGACAGCGAGGGAGACAGCGAGAGAGACTGCGAGAGAGACTGCGAGAGAGACTGCGAGAGAGACTGCGAGAGAGACTGCGAGAGAGACTGCGAGAGAGACTGCGAGGGAGACTGCGAGGGAGACAGCGAGGGAGACAGCGAGGGAAACTGCGAGAGAGACAGCGAGGGACACAGCGAGGGACACAGCGAGGGAGACAGCGAGGGAGACAGCGAGGGAGACAGCGAGGGAGACAGCGAGGGAGACAGCGACAGAGACAGCAATAGAGACTGCGAGAGAGACTGCGAGGGAGACAACGAGAGAGAATGCGAGAGAGATCGTGTGAGACAGCGAGGGAGCCAGCGAGGGAGACTGCGAGAGAGAGAGCGAGAGACACAGCAAGAGAGACAGCAAGAGAGACTGCAAGAGAGACTGCAAGAGAGACTGCGAGGGAGACTGCGAGGGAGACTGCGAGGGAGACTGCGAGGGAGACTGCGAGGGAGACTGCGAGGGAGACTGCGAGGGAGACTGCGAGGGAGACTGCGAGGGAGACTGCGTGGGAGGCAGCGAGGGAGACAGGGAGGAAGACTGCGAGAGAGACTGCGAGAGAGACTGCGAGAGAGACTGCGAGAGAGACTGCGAGAGAGACTGAGAGAGAGACTGAGAGAGAGACTGCGAGAGAGAATGCGAGAGAGACTGCGAGGGAGAAAGCGAGAGAGAAAGCGAGAGAGAAAGCGAGAGAGACTGCGAGGGAGAAAGCGAGAGAGACTGCGAGGGAGAAAGCGAGAGAGACTGCGAGAGAGACTGCGAGGGAGACTGCGAGGGAGACGGCGAGGGAGACGGCGAGGGAGAAAGCGAGAGAGTCTGCGAGGGAGACAGCGATAGAAACTGCGAGGGAGTCAGCGAGAGAGACTGCGAGAGAGACTGCGAGAGAGACTGCGAGGGAGACAGCGAGGGAGACAGCGAGGAAGACAGCGAGGAAGACAGCGAGGAAGACAGCGAGGAAGACAGCGAGGAAGACAGCGAGGAAGACAGCGAGGAAGACAGCGAGGAAGACAGCGAGAGAGACTGCGAGGGAGACAGTGAGGGAGATAGCGAGAGAGACAGCGAGAGAGACTGCGAGGGAGACGGCGAGGGAGACGGCGAGGGAGACGGCGAGGGAGACGGCGAGAGAGAGAGCGAGAGAGAGAGCGAGAGAGAGAGCGAGAGAGAGAGCGAGGGAGACAGCGAGGGAGACAGCGAGGGAGACAGCGAGGGAGACAGCGAGGGAGACAGCGAGAGAGACAGCGAGAGAGACTTCGAGAGAGACTGCGAGGGAGGCAGCGAGGGAGGCAGCGAGGGAGGCAGCGAGGGAGGCAGCGAGGGAGACAGCGACAGAGACTGCGAGAGTGACTGCGAGAGAGACTGCGAGGGACACAGCGAGGGAGACAGCGAGAGAGACTGCGAGAGAGACTGCGAGAGAGACAACGAGAGAGACTGCGAGAGAGATCACGTGAGACAGCGAGGGAGACTGCGAGGGAGACTGCGAGAGAGACTGCGAGGGAGACTGCGAGGGAGACTGCGAGGGAGACTGCGAGGGAGACAGCGAGGGAGACAGCGAAGGCGACTGCGAGAGACAGCGAGGGAGACAGCGAGGGAGACAGCGAGGGAGACAGCGAGGGAGACAGCGAGGGAGACTGCGAGGGAGACTGCGAGGGAGACTGCGAGGGAGACTGCGAGGGAGACTGCGAGGGAGACTGCGAGGGAGACTGCGAGAGACACTGCGAGAGAGACTGCGAGAGAGACTGCGAGAGAGACTGCGAGGGAGAATGCGAGGGGGACAGCGAGGGGGACAGCGAGGGGGACAGCAAGGGGGACAGCGAGGGAGACAGCAAGGGAGACAGCGAGGGAGACAGCGAGGGAGACAGCGAGGGAGACAGCGAGGGAGACAGCGAGGGAGACAGCGAGGGAGACTGAGTGAGAGACTGCGAGATAGACAGCGAAAGAGACAGCGAAAGAGACAGCGAAAGAGACAGCGAAAGAGACAGCGAAAGAGACAGCGAAAGAGACAGCGAAAGAGACAGCGAGGGATACTGCGAGGGATACTGCGAGGGATACTGCGAGGGAGACGGCGAGATAGACGGCGAGAGAGACAGCGAGTGAGACAGCGAGTGAGACGGCGTGGGAGGCGGTGAGAGACTGCGAGACAGATAGCGAGACAGTCTGCGAGAGAGACAGCGAGGGAGACCGCGAGGGAGACAGCGAGGGAGACAGCGAGGGAGACAGCGAGGGAGACATTGAGGGAGACATTGAGGGAGACAGTGAGAGAGACTGCGAGAGAGACTGCGAGAGAGACTGCGAGAGCGACTGCTAGGGAGACAGCGAGGGAGGCAGCGAGGGAGGCAGCGAGGGAGGCAGCGAGGGAGGCAGCGAGAGAAACTGCGAGGAAGATGGCGAGAGAGACTGCGAGAGAGACGGCGAGGGAGACATTGAGGGAGAGAGCGAGGGACACAGCGAGGGAGAAAGCGAGGGAGAAAGCGAGGGAGACAGCGAGGGAGACAGCGAGGGAGACAGCGAGGGAGACAGCGAGGGAGACTGCGAGGGAGACTGCGAGGGAGACTGCGAGGGAGACTGCGAGGGAGACAGCGAGGGAGACAGCGAGGGAGACTGTGAGAAGGACTGCGAGAAGGACTGTGATAGAGACAGCGAGAGAGACTGCGAGGGACACAGCGAGGGAGACAGCGAGAGAGACTGCGAGGGAGACAACGAGAGAGACTGCGAGAGAGATCACGTGAGACAGTGAGGGAGATAGCGAGGGAGACAGCGAGGGAGACTGCGAGAGAGAGAGCGAGAGACACAGCGAGGGAGACAGCAAGAGAGACAGCGAGAGAAACCGCGAGGGAGACAGCGAGAGAGACAGCGAGAGAGACAGCGAGAGAGACTGCGAGAGAGACTGCGAGAGAGACTGCGAGAGAGACTGCGAGAGAGACTGCGAGGGAGACTGCGAGGGAGATAGCGAGGGAGATAGCGAGGGAGATAGCGAGAGAGACTGCGAGAGAGACTGCGAGGGAGACGGCGAGGGAGACGGCGAGGGAGAAAGCGAGAGAGTCTGCGAGGGAGACAGCGATAGAAACTGCGAGGGAGTCAGCGAGAGAGACTGCGAGAGAGACTGCGAGAGAGACAGCGAGGGAGACAGCGAGGAAGACAGCGAGGAAGACAGCGAGGAAGACAGCGAGGAAGACAGCGAGAGAGACTGCGAGGGAGACTGCGAGGGAGACTGCGAGGGAGACTGCGAGGGAGACTGCGAGGGAGACTGCGAGGGAGACTGCGAGGGAGACTGCGAGGGAGATAGCGAGAGAGACAGCGAGAGAGACTGCGAGTGAGACTGTGAGGGAGACAGCGAGAGAGACTGCGAGGGAGAAAGCGAGAGAAACTGCGAGAGAGACTGTTATGGAGATAGCAAGAGAGACAGCGAGGGATACAGCGCGAGACACTGCGAGAGAGAATGCGAGGGAGACAGCGATTGAGACGGCGAGGGAGACGGCGAGAGGGAGAGCGAGAGAGAGAGCGAGGGAGACAGCGAGGGAGACAGCGAGGGAGACAGCGAGGGAGACAGCGAGAGAGACTTCGAGAGAGACTGTGAGGGAGGCAGCGAGGGAGACAGCGAGGGAGACAGCGAGAGAGACAGCGACAGAGACAGCGACAGAGACAGAGACTGTGAGAGAGACTGCAAGGGACACAGCGAGAGAAACTGCGAGGGAGACAACGAGAGAGAATGCGAGAGAGATCGCGTGAGACAGCGAGGGAGACAGCGAGGGAGACAGCGAGGGAGACAGCGAGGGAGACAGCGAGGGAGACAGCGAGGGAGACAGCGAGGGAGACAGCGAGGGAGACAGCGAGGGAGACTGCTATGGAGATAGCGAGAGAGACAGCGGGGGATACAGAGAGAGTGACTGCGAGGGAGACGGCGAGGGAGACGGCGAGGGAGACGGCGAGGGAGACGGCGAGGGAGACGACGAGGGAGACGGCGAGGGAGACGACGAGGGAGGCGGCGAGGGAGACGGCGAGGGAGACAGCGAGGGAGACAGCGAGGGAGACAGCGAGGGAGACAGCGAGGGAGACAGCGGGAGAGACTGCGAGAGAGACTGCGAAAGAGACTGCGAGAGAGACTGCGAGAGAGACAGCGAGGGAGACAGCGAGGGAGACAGCGAGGGAGACAGCGAGGGAGACAGCGAGGGAGACAGCGAGGGAAACTGCGAGGGAAACTGCGAGAGAGACAGCGAGGGACACAGCGAGGGACACAGCGAGGGAGACAGCGAGGGAGACAGCGACAGAGACAGCAATAGAAACTGCGAGAGAGACTGCGAGGGAGACAACGAGAGAGAATGCGAGAGAGATCGTGTGAGACAGCGAGGGAGCCAGCGAGGGAGACAGCAAGAGAGACTGCAAGAGAGACTGCAAGAGAGACTGCGAGGGAGACTGCGAGGGAGACTGCGAGGGAGACTGCGAGGGAGACTGCGAGGGAGACTGCGAGGGAGACTGCGAGGGAGACTGCGAGGGAGACTGCGAGGGAGACTGCGAGGGAGACAGCGTGGGAGGCAGCGAGGGAGACAGCGAGGAAGACTGCGAGAGAGACTGCGAGAGAGACTGCGAGAGAGACTGCGAGAGAGACTGCGAGAGAGACTGAGAGAGAGACTGAGAGAGAGACTGCGAGAGAGACTGCGAGAGAGACTGCGAGAGAGACTGCGAGGGAGAAAGCGAGGGAGAAAGCGAGAGAGAAAGCGAGAGAGACTGCGAGGGAGAAAGCGAGAGAGACTGCGAGGGAGACTGCAAGGGAGATAGCGAGGGAGATAGCGAGGGAGATAGCGAGAGAGACTGCGAGAGAGACTGCGAGGGAGACGGCGAGGGAGAAAGCGAGAGAGTCTGCGAGGGAGACAGCGATAGAAACTGCGAGGGAGTCAGCGAGAGAGACTGCGAGAGAGACTGCGAGAGAGACCTCGAGGGAGACAGCGAGGAAGACAGCGAGGAAGACAGCGAGGAAGACAGCGAGGAAGACAGCGAGGAAGACAGCGAGGAAGACAGCGAGAGAGACTGCGAGAGAGACTGCGAGGGAGACAGTGAGGGAGATAGCAAGAGAGACAGCGAGAGAGACAGCGAGAGAGACTGCGAGTGAGACTGTGAGGGAGACTGTGAAGGAGACAGCGAGAGAGTCTGCGAGGGAGAAAGCGAGAGAAACTGCGAGAGAGACTGTTATGGAGATAGCGAGAGAGACAGCGAGGGATACAGCGCGAGACACTGCGAGAGAGAATGCGAGGGAGACAGCGATTGAGACGGCGAGGGAGACGGCGAGAGGGAGAGCGAGAGAGAGAGCGAGGGAGACAGCGAGGGAGACAGCGAGGGAGACAGCGAGGGAGACAGCGAGGGTGACAGCGAGGGAGACAGCGAGGGAGACAGCGAGAGAGACTTCGAGAGAGACTGCGAGGGAGGCAGCGAGGGAGACAGCGAGAGAGACAGCGACAGAGACAGCGACAGAGACAGAGACTGTGAGAGAGACTGCAAGGGACACAGCGAGAGAAACTGCGAGGGAGACAACGAGAGAGAATGCGAGAGAGATCGAGGGAGACAGCGAGGGAGACAGCGAGGGAGACAGCGAGGGAGACAGCGAGGGAGACAGCGAGGGAGACAGTGAGGGAGACAGCGAGGGAGACAGCGAGGGAGACGGCGTGGGAGACGGCGTGGGAGGCAGTGAGAGACTGCGAGACAGATAGCGAGACAGTCTGCGAGAGAGACCGCGAGGGAGACCACGAGGGAGACAGCGACAGAGACAGCGACAGAGACAGCGACAGAGACAGCGACAGAGACAGAGACTGTGAGAGAGACTGCAAGGGACACAGCGAGAGAAACTGCGAGGGAGACAACGAGAGAGAATGCGAGAGAGATCGCGTGAGACAGCGAGGGAGACAGCGAGGGAGACAGCGAGGGAGACAGCGAGGGAGACAGCGAGGGAGACAGCGAGGGAGACTGCTATGGAGATAGCGAGAGAGACAGCGGGGGATACAGAGAGAGTGACTGCGAGGGAGACGGCGAGGGAGACGGCGAGGGAGACGACGAGGGAGACGACGAGGGAGACGACGAGGGAGACGGCGAGGGAGACGGCGAGGGAGACGGCGAGGGAGACGGCGAGGGAGACGGCGAGGGAGACAGCGAGGGAGACAGCGAGGGAGACAGCGAGGGAGACAGGGAGGGAGACAGCGAGGGAGACAGCGAGGGAGACTGCGAGAGAGACTGCGAGAGAGACTGCGAGAGAGACTGCGAGAGAGACTGCGAGAGAGACTGCGAGAGAGACTGCGAGGGAGACAGCGAGGGAGACAGCGAGGGAGACAGCGAGGGAAACTGCGAGGGAAACTGCGAGAGAGACAGCGAGGGAGACAGCGAGGGAGACAGCGAGGGAGACAGCGAGGGAGACAGCGAGGGTGACAGCGAGGGAGACGGCGAGGGAGACGGCGTGGGAGACGGCGTGGGAGACGGCGTGGGAGACGGCGTGGGAGACGGCGTGGGAGGCAGTGAGAGACTGCGAGACAGATAGCGAGACAGTCTGCGAGAGAGACCGCGAGGGAGACAGCGAGGGAGACAGCGAGGGAGACAGCGAGGGAGACAGCGAGGGAGAAAGCGAGGGAGACAGCGAGGGAGACAGCGAGGGAGACAGCGAGAGAGACTGCGGGAGCGACTGCAGGGGAGACAGCGAGGGAGGCAGCGAGGGAGACAGCGAGGGAGACAGCGAGGGAGACAGCGAGGGAGACAGCGAGGGAGACATTGAGGGAGACAGTGAGAGAGACTGCGAGAGAGACTGCGAGAGCGACTGCTAGGGAGACAGCGAGGGAGGCAGCGAGGGAGGCAGCGAGGGATGCAGCGAGGGAGGCAGCGAGGGAGACAGCGAGAGAAACTGCGAGGAAGATGGCGAGAGAGACTGCGAGAGAGATGGCGAGGGAGACATTGAGGGAGAGAGCGAGGGACACAGCGAGGGAGACAGCGAGGGAGACAGCGAGAGAGACTGCGAGGGAGACTGCGAGGCAGACTGCGAGGGAGACTGCGAGGGAGACAGCGAGGGAGACAGCGAGGGAGACAGCGAGGGAGACAGCGAGGGAGACTGTGAGAAGGACTGCGAGAAGGACTGTGATAGAGACAGCGAGAGAGACTGCGAGGGACACAGCGAGGGAGACAGCGAGAGAGACTGCGAGGGAGACAACGAGAGAGACTGCGAGAGAGATCATGTGAGACAGTGAGGGAGATAGCGAGGGAGACAGCGAGGGAGACTGCGAGAGAGAGAGCGAGAGACACAGCGAGGGAGACAGCAAGAGAGACAGCGAGAGAAACCGCGAGGGAGACAGCGAGAGAGACAGCGAGAGAGACTGCGAGAGAGACTGCGAGAGAGACTGCGAGAGAGACTGCGAGAGAGACTGCGAGAGAGACTGCGAGAGAGACTGCGAGAGAGACTGCAAGAGAGACTGCAAGAGAGACTGCAAGAGAGACTGCGAGAGAGACTGCGAGGGATAGAGCGAGGGAGACAGCGATGGAGACAGCGAGGGAGACAGCGAGGGAGACAGCGAGGGAGACAGCGAGGGAGACAGACTGGGAGACAGCGAGAATACATTGAGAGAGACAGCGAGAGAGACAGCGAGAGAGACTGCGAGGGAGACTGCGAGGGAGACTGAGAGGGAGACTGCGAGGGAGACTGCGAGGGAGACTGCGAGGGAGACTGCGAGAGAGACAGCGAGAGAGACTGCGAGGGAGACTGCGAGGGAGACTGCGAGGGAGACGGCGAGGGAGACGGCGAGAGAGACGGCGAGGGAGACGGCGAGGGAGACGGCGAGGGAGACGGCGAGGGAGACGGCGAGGGAGACTGCGAGAGAGACTGCGAGAGAGACTGCGAGGGAGACTGCGAGGGAGACAGCGAGGGAGACAGCGAGGGAAACTGCGAGAGAGACAGCGAGGGACACAGCGAGGGACACAGCGAGGGAGACAGCGAGGGAGACAGCGAGGGAGACAGCGAGGGAGACAGCGACAGAGACAGCAATAGAGACTGCGAGAGAGACTGCGAGGGAGACAACGAGAGAGAATGCGAGAGAGATCGTGTGAGACAGCGAGGGAGCCAGCGAGGGAGACAGCGAGGGAGACTGCGAGAGAGAGAGCGAGAGACACAGCAAGAGAGACAGCAAGAGAGACTGCAAGAGAGACTGCAAGAGAGACTGCGAGGGAGACTGCGAGGGAGACTGCGAGGGAGACTGCGAGGGAGACTGCGAGGGAGACTGCGTGGGAGGCAGCGAGGGAGACAGGGAGGAAGACTGCGAGAGAGACTGCGAGAGAGACTGCGAGAGAGACTGCGAGAGAGACTGCGAGAGAGACTGAGAGAGAGACTGAGAGAGAGACTGCGAGAGAGAATGCGAGAGAGACTGCCAGGGAGAAAGCGAGAGAGAAAGCGAGAGAGAAAGCGAGAGAGACTGCGAGGGAGAAAGCGAGAGAGACTGCGAGGGAGAAAGCGAGAGAGACTGCGAGGGAGACTGCAAGGGAGATAGCGAGGGAGATAGCGAGGGAGATAGCGAGAGAGACTGCGAGAGAGACTGCGAGGGAGACGGCGAGGGAGACGGCGAGGGAGAAAGCGAGAGAGTCTGCGAGGGAGACAGCGATAGAAACTGCGAGGGAGTCAGCGAGAGAGACTGCGAGAGAGACTGCGAGAGAGACTGCGAGGGAGACAGCGAGGGAGACAGCGAGGAAGACAGCGAGGAAGACAGCGAGGAAGACAGCGAGGAAGACAGCGAGGAAGACAGCGAGGAAGACAGCGAGAGAGACTGCGAGGGAGACAGTGAGGGAGATAGCGAGAGAGACAGCGAGAGAGACTGCGAGGGAGACGGCGAGGGAGACGGCGAGGGAGACGGCGAGAGAGAGAGCGAGAGAGAGAGCGAGAGAGAGAGCGAGAGAGAGAGCGAGAGAGAGAGCGAGAGAGAGAGCGAGGGAGACAGCGAGGGAGACAGCGAGGGAGACAGCGAGGGAGACAGCGAGGGAGACAGCGAGAGAGACAGCGAGAGAGACTGCGAGGGAGGCAGCGAGGGAGGCAGCGAGGGAGGCAGCGAGGGAGACAGCGACAGAGACTGCGAGAGTGACTGCGAGAGAGACTGCGAGGGACACAGCGAGGGAGACAGCGAGAGAGACTGCGAGAGAGACTGCGAGAGAGACTGCGAGAGAGACAACGAGAGAGACTGCGAGAGAGATCACGTGAGACAGCGAGGGAGACTGCGAGGGAGACTGCGAGAGAGACTGCGAGGGAGACTGCGAGGGAGACTGCGAGGGAGACTGCGAGGGAGACTGCGAGGGAGACAGCGAGGGAGACAGCGAAGGCGACTGCGAGAGACAGCGAGGGAGACAGCGAGGGAGACAGCGAGGGAGACAGCGAGGGAGACTGCGAGGGAGACTGCGAGGGAGACTGCGAGGGAGACTGCGAGAGACACTGCGAGAGAGACTGCGAGAGAGACTGCGAGAGAGACTGCGAGGGAGAATGCGAGGGGGACAGCGAGGGGGACAGCGAGGGGGACAGCAAGGGGGACAGCGAGGGAGACAGCGAGGGAGACAGCGAGGGAGACAGCGAGGGAGACAGCGAGGGAGACAGCGAGGGAGACAGCGAGGGAGACAGCGAGGGAGACAGCGAGGGAGACTGAGTGAGAGACTGCGAGATAGACAGCGAAAGAGACAGCGAAAGAGACAGCGAGGGATACTGCGAGGGATACTGCGAGGGATACTGCGAGGGAGACGGCGAGATAGACGGCGAGAGAGACAGCGAGTGAGACAGCGAGTGAGACGGCGTGGGAGGCGGTGAGAGACTGCGAGACAGATAGCGAGACAGTCTGCGAGAGAGACAGCGAGGGAGACCGCGAGGGAGACAGCGAGGGAGACAGCGAGGGAGACAGCGAGGGAGACAGTGAGAGAGACTGCGAGAGAGACTGCGAGAGAGACTGCGAGAGCGACTGCTAGGGAGACAGCGAGGGAGGCAGCGAGGGAGGCAGCAAGGGAGGCAGCGAGGGAGGCAGCGAGGGAGGCAGCGAGGGAGACAGCGAGAGAAACTGCGAGGAAGATGGCGAGAGAGACTGCGAGAGAGACGGCGAGGGAGACATTGAGGGAGAGAGCGAGGGACACAGCGAGGGAGAAAGCGAGGGAGAAAGCGAGGGAGAAAGCGAGGGAGACAGCGAGGGAGACAGCGAGGGAGACTGCGAGGGAGACTGCGAGGGAGACTGCGAGGGAGACTGCGAGGGAGACTGCGAGGGAGACAGCGAGGGAGACAGCGAGGGAGACTGTGAGAAGGACTGCGAGAAGGACTGTGATAGAGACAGCGAGAGAGACTGCGAGGGACACAGCGAGGGAGACAGCGAGAGAGACTGCGAGGGAGACAACGAGAGAGACTGCGAGAGAGATCACGTGAGACAGTGAGGGAGATAGCGAGGGAGACAGCGAGGGAGACTGCGAGAGAGAGAGCGAGAGACACAGCGAGGGAGACAGCAAGAGAGACAGCGAGAGAAACCGCGAGGGAGACAGCGAGAGAGACAGCGAGAGAGACTGCGAGAGAGACTGCGAGAGAGACTGCGAGAGAGACTGCGAGAGAGACTGCGAGAGAGACTGCGAGAGAGACTGCGAGAGAGACTGCGAGAGAGACTGCGAGAGAGACTGCGAGGGAGATAGCGAGGGAGATAGCGAGGGAGATAGCGAGGGAGATAGCGAGAGAGACTGCGAGAGAGACTGCGAGGGAGACGGCGAGGGAGACGGCGAGGGAGAAAGCGAGAGAGTCTGCGAGGGAGACAGCGATAGAAACTGCGAGGGAGTCAGCGAGAGAGACTGCGAGAGAGACTGCGAGAGAGACAGCGAGGGAGACAGCGAGGAAGACAGCGAGGAAGACAGCGAGGAAGACAGCGAGGAAGACAGCGAGGAAGACAGCGAGAGAGACTGCGAGGGAGACTGCGAGGGAGACTGCGAGGGAGACTGCGAGGGAGACTGCGAGGGAGACTGCGAGGGAGACAGTGAGGGAGATAGCGAGAGAGACAGCGAGAGAGACTGCGAGTGAGACTGTGAGGGAGACAGCGAGAGAGACTGCGAGGGAGAAAGCGAGAGAAACTGCGAGAGAGACTGTTATGGAGATAGCGAGAGAGACAGCGAGGGATACAGCGCGAGACACTGCGAGAGAGAATGCGAGGGAGACAGCGATTGAGACGGCGAGGGAGACGGCGAGAGGGAGAGCGAGAGAGAGAGCGAGAGAGAGAGCGAGGGAGACAGCGAGGGAGACAGCGAGGGAGACAGCGAGGGAGACAGCGAGGGAGACAGCGAGAGAGACTTCGAGAGAGACTGTGAGGGAGGCAGCGAGGGAGACAGCGAGGGAGACAGCGAGAGAGACAGCGAGAGAGACAGCGACAGAGACAGCGACAGAGACAGAGACTGTGAGAGAGACTGCAAGGGACACAGCGAGAGAAACTGCGAGGGAGACAACGAGAGAGAATGCGAGAGAGATCGCGTGAGACAGCGAGGGAGACAGCGAGGGAGACAGCGAGGGAGACAGCGAGGGAGACAGCGAGGGAGACAGCGAGGGAGACAGCGAGGGAGACAGCGAGGGAGACAGCGAGGGAGACAGCTATGGAGATAGCGAGAGAGACAGCGGGGGATACAGAGAGAGTGACTGCGAGGGAGACGGCGAGGGAGACGGCGAGGGAGACGGCGAGGGAGACGGCGAGGGAGACGACGAGGGAGGCAGCGAGGGAGACGGCGAGGGAGACAGCGAGGGAGACAGCGAGGGAGACAGCGAGGGAGACAGCGAGGGAGACAGCGAGGGAGACAGCGAGGGAGACAGCGGGAGAGACTGCGAGAGAGACTGCGAAAGAGACTGCGAAAGAGACTGCGAGAGAGACTGCGAGAGAGACAGCGAGGGAGACAGCGAGGGAGACAGCGAGGGAGACAGCGAGGGAAACTGCGAGGGAAACTGCGAGAGAGACAGCGAGGGACACAGCGAGGGAGACAGCGAGGGAGACAGCGAGGGAGACAGCGACAGAGACAGCAATAGAAACTGCGAGAGAGACTGCGAGGGAGACAACGAGAGAGAATGCGTGAGAGATCGTGTGAGACAGCGAGGGAGCCAGCGAGGGAGACAGCAAGAGTGACTGCAAGAGAGACTGCAAGAGAGACTGCGAGGGAGACTGCGAGGGAGACTGCGAGGGAGACTGCGAGGGAGACTGCGAGGGAGACTGCGAGGGAGACTGCGAGGGAGACTGCGAGGGAGACTGCGAGGGAGACAGCGAGGGAGACAGCGAGGGAGACAGCGTGGGAGGCAGCGAGGTAGACAGCGAGGAAGACTGCGAGAGAGACTGCGAGAGAGACTGCGAGAGAGACTGCGAGAGAGACTGCGAGAGAGACTGAGAGAGAGACTGAGAGAGAGACTGCGAGAGAGACTGCGAGAGAGACTGCGAGAGAGACTGCGAGGGAGAAAGCGAGAGAGAAAGCGTGAGAGACTGCGAGGGAGAAAGCGAGAGAGACTGCGAGGGAGACTGCAAGGGAGATAGCGAGGGAGATAGCGAGGGAGATAGCGAGAGAGACTGCGAGAGAGACTGCGAGGGAGACGGCGAGGGAGAAAGCGAGAGAGTCTGCGAGGGAGACAGCGATAGAAACTGCGAGGGAGTCAGCGAGAGAGACTGCGAGAGAGACTGCGAGAGAGACTGCGAGAGAGACCTCGAGGGAGACAGCGAGGAAGACAGCGAGGAAGACAGCGAGGAAGACAGCGAGGAAGACAGCGAGGAAGACAGCGAGGAAGACAGCGAGGAAGACAGCGAGGAAGACAGCGAGAGAGACTGCGAGAGAGACTGCGAGAGAGACTGCGAGAGAGACTGCGAGGGAGACAGTGAGGGAGATAGCGAGAGAGACAGCGAGAGAGACAGCGAGAGAGACTGCGAGTGAGACTGTGAGGGAGACTGTGAGGGAGACAGCGAGAGAGTCTGCGAGGGAGAAAGCGAGAGAAACTGCGAGAGAGACTGTTATGGAGATAGCGAGAGAGACAGCGAGGGATACAGCGCGAGACACTGCGAGAGAGAATGCGAGGGAGACAGCGATTGAGACGGCGAGGGAGACGGCGAGAGGGAGAGCGAGAGAGAGAGCGAGGGAGACAGCGAGGGAGACAGCGAGGGAGACAGCGAGGGAGACAGCGAGGGAGACAGCGAGGGAGACAGCGAGGGAGACAGCGAGGGAGACAGCGAGAGAGACTTCGAGAGAGACTGCGAGGGAGGCAGCGAGGGAGACAGCGAGAGAGACAGCGACAGAGACAGCGACAGAGACAGAGACTGTGAGAGAGACTGCAAGGGACACAGCGAGAGAAACTGCGAGGGAGACAACGAGAGAGAATGCGAGAGAGATCGAGGGAGACAGCGAGGGAGACAGCGAGGGAGACAGCGAGGGAGACAGCGAGGGAGACAGCGAGGGAGACAGCGAGGGAGACAGCGAGGGAGACAGCGAGGGAGACAGCGAGGGAGACAGCGAGGGAGACGGCGTGGGAGACGGCGTGGGAGGCAGTGAGAGACTGCGAGACAGATAGCGAGACAGTCTGCGAGAGAGACCGCGAGGGAGACCGCGAGGGAGACAGCGACAGAGACAGCGACAGAGACAGCGACAGAGACAGCGACAGAGACAGCGACAGAGACAGAGACTGTGAGAGAGACTGCAAGGGACACAGCGAGAGAAACTGCGAGGGAGACAACGAGAGAGAATGCGAGGGAGACAGCGAGGGAGACAGCGAGGGAGACAGCGAGGGAGACAGCGAGGGAGACAGCGAGGGAGACAGCGAGGGAGACAGCGAGGGAGACAGCGAGGGAGACAGCGAGGGAGACTGCTATGGAGATAGCGAGAGAGACAGCGGGGGATACAGAGAGAGTGACTGCGAGGGAGACGGCGAGGGAGACGGCGAGGGAGACGACGAGGGAGACGACGAGGGAGACGACGAGGGAGACGGCGAGGGAGACGGCGAGGGAGACGGCGAGGGAGACGGCGAGGGAGACAGCGAGGGAGACAGCGAGGGAGACAGCGAGGGAGACAGCGAGGGAGACAGCGAGGGAGACTGCGAGAGAGACTGCGAGAGAGACTGCGAGAGAGACTGCGAGAGAGACTGCGAGAGAGACTGCGAGAGAGACTGCGAGAGAGACTGCGAGGGAGACAGCGAGGGAGACAGCGAGGGAGACAGCGAGGGAGACAGCGAGGGAAACTGCGAGGGAAACTGCGAGAGAGACAGCGAGGGAGACAGCGAGGGAGACAGCGAGGGAGACAGCGAGGGAGACAGCGAGGGAGACAGCGAGGGTGACGGCGAGGGAGACGGCGAGGGAGACGGCATGGGAGACGGCGTGGGAGACGGCGTGGGAGGCAGTGAGAGACTGCGAGACAGATAGCGAGACAGTCTGCGAGAGAGACCGCGAGGGAGACAGCGAGGGAGACAGCGAGGGAGACAGCGAGGGAGACAGCGAGGGAGAAAGCGAGGGAGACAGCGAGGGAGACAGCGAGGGAGACAGCGAGAGAGACTGCGGGAGCGACTGCTGGGGAGACAGCGAGGGAGGCAGCGAGGGAGACAGCGAGGGAGACAGCGAGGGAGACAGCGAGGGAGACAGCGAGGGAGACAGCGAGGGAGACAGCGAGGGAGACAGCGAGGGAGACAGCGAGGGAGACAGCGAGAGAAACTGCGAGAGAAACTGCGAGAGAAACTGCGAGAGAAACTGCGAGAGAAACTGCGAGGTAGACGGCGAGAGAGACTGCGAGAGAGACGGCGAGGGAGACAGTGAGGGAGACTGCGAGGGAGAGAGCGAGGGACACAGCGAGGGAGACAGCGAGGGAGACAGCGAGGGAGACAGCGAGGGAGACAGCGAGGGAGACAGCGAGGGAGACAGCGAGAGAGACTGCGAGAGAGACTGCGAGAGAGACTGCGAGGGAGACTGCGAGGGAGACAGCGTGGGAGACAGCGTGGGAGACAGCGTGGGAGACAGCGTGGGAGACAGCGTGGGAGACAGCGTGGGAGACAGCGTGGGAGACAGCGAGGGAGACAGCGAGGGAGACAGCGAGGGAGACAGCGAGGGAGACTGTGAGAAGGACGGCGAGAAGGACTGTGATAGAGACAGCGAGAGAGACTGCGAGGGACACAGCGAGAGAGACTGCGAGGGAGACAACGAGAGAGACTGCGAGAGAGATCACGTGAGACAGCGAGGGAGACAGTGAGGGAGATAGCGAGGGAGACAGCGAGGGAGACAGCGAGGGAGACTGCGAGAGAGAGAGCGAGAGACACAGCGACGGAGACAGCAAGAGAGACTGCAAGAGAGACTGCGTGGGAGGCAGCGAGGGAGACAGCGAGAGAAACCGCGAGGAAGACAGCGAGAGAGACAGCGAGAGAGACAGCGAGAGAGACTGCGAGAGAGACTGCGAGAGAGACTGCGAGAGAGACTGCGAGAGAGACTGCGAGAGAGACTGCGAGAGAGACTGCGAGAGAGACTGCGAGAGATACAGCGAGGGATAGAGCGAGGGAGACAGCGAGAGAGACAGCGAGAGAGACAGCGAGAGAGACAGCGAGTGAGACAGCGAGGGAGACTGCGAGGGAGACGGCGAGGGAGACGACGAGGGAGACGACGAGGGAGACGACGAGGGAGACGACGAGGGAGACGACGAGGGAGACAGCAAGGGAGACAGCGACAGAGACAGCGACAGAGACAGAGACAGCGAGGGAGACAGCAAGGGAGACAGTGAGAGAGCCTGCTATGGAGATAGCGCGAGAGATAGCGGGGGATACAGAGTCACTGCAAGGAGACGGCGAGGGAGACAGCGAGGGAGACAGCGAGGGAGACATCGAGAGAGACTGCGAGAGAGACTGCGAGAGAGACTGCGAGGGAGACAGCGAGGGAGACAGCGAGGGAGACAGCGAGGGAAACTGCGAGAGAGACAGCGAGGGACACAGCGAGGGACACAGCGAGGGGGACAGCAAGGGAGACAGCGAGAGAGACAGCGAGAGAGACTGCGAGAGAGACTGCGAGGGAGACTGCGAGGGAGACAGCGAGAGAGACTGCGAGAGAGAGCGCGTGAGAGACAGCGAGAGAGACTGCGTGGGAGACAGTGACGGAGACAGCTCGGGAGACAGCTCGGGAGACAGCTCGGGAGACAGCTCGGGAGACAGCGAGGGAGACTGCGAGTGAGACTGCGAGTGAGACTGCGAGAGAGACTGCGAGAGAGACTGCGAGAGAGACTGCGAGAGAGACTGCGAGAGAGACTGCGAGACAGACTGCGAGACAGACTGCGAGACAGACTGCGAGACAGACTGCGAGACAGACTGCGAGACAGACTGCGAGACAGACTGCGAGACAGACTGCGAGGGAGACTGCGAGGGAGACTGCGAGAGAGACTGCGAGAGAGACTGCGAGAGAGACTGCGAGAGAGACTGCGAGAGAGACTGCGAGAGAGACTGCGAGAGAGACTGCGAGACAGACTGCGAGACAGACTGCGAGACAGACTGCGAGACAGACTGCGAGACAGACTGCGAGGGAGACTGCGAGGGAGACTGCGAGAGAGAATGCGAGAGAGACTGCGAGAGGGATATTGAGGGAGACTGCAAGGGAGACAGCGAGGGAGACAGCGAGGGAGACAGCGAGGGAGACAGCGAGGGAGACAGCGAGAGAGACAGCGAGGGAGACAGCGAGGGAGACTGCGAGGGAGACTGCGAGAGAGACTGCGAGAGAGACTGTGAGAGAGACTGCGAGAGAGACTGCGAGAGAGACTGCGAGGGAGAAAGCGAGAGAGAAAGCGAGAGAGACTGCGAGGGAGACAGCGATAGAGACAGCGAGGGAGTCAGTGAGAGAGACAGCGAGAGAGACAGCGAGAGAGACTGCGAGAGAGACTGTGAGAGAGACCTCGAGGGAGACAGCGAGGGAGACAGCGAGAGAGACTGTGAGGGAGACAGCGAGGGAGACAGTGAGAGAGACAGCGAGAGAGACTGTGAGGGAGACAGCGAGAGAGACTGCGAGGGAGGAAGCGAGAGAAACTGTGAGAGAGACTGCTATGGAGATAGCGAAAGAGACAGCGAGGGATACAGCGAGAGACACTGCGAGAGAGAATGCGAGGGAGACAGCGATTGAGACGGCGAGAGAGAGAGCGAGGAAGAGAGCGAGGGAGAGAGCGAGGGAGAGAGCGAGGGATAGAGCGAGGGATAGAGCGAGGGATAGAGTGAGGGATAGAGCGAGGGAGACAGCGAGGGAGACAGCGAGGGAGACAGCGAGGGAGACAGCGAGGTAGACAGCGAGGTAGACAGCGAGGTAGACAGCGAGGGAGACATCGAGAGAGACATCGAGAGAGACTGCGAGGGAGACTGCGAGGGAGACTGCGAGGGAGACTGCGAGGGAGACTGCGAGGGAGACTGCGAGGGAGACTGCGAGGGAGGCAGCGAGGGAGGCAGCGAGGGAGGCAGCGAGGGAGGCAGCGAGGGAGACAGCGAGGGAGACAGCGAGGGAGACAGCGACAGAGACAGCAATAGAGACTGCGAGAGAGACTGCGAGAGAGACTGCGAGGGAGACAACGAGAGAGAATGCGAGAGAGATCGTGTGAGACAGCGAGGGAGACAGCGAGGGAGATAGCGAGGGAGATAGCGAGGGAGACAGCGAGGGAGACTGCGAGGGAGACTGCGAGAGAGAGAGCGAGAGACACAGCGAGGGAGACAGCAATAGAGACAGCAAGAGAGACTGCAAGAGAGACTGCGAGGGAGACAGCGTGGGAGACAGCGTGGGAGACAGCGTGGGAGACAGCGTGGGAGACAGCGAGGGAGACAGCGAGGGAGACAGCGAGGGAGACAGCGAGGGAGACAGCGAGGGAGACAGCGAGGGAGACAGCGAGGGATACAGCGAGGGAGACAGCGAGGGAGACAGCGAGGGAGACAGCGAGGGAGACAGCGAGGGAGACAGCGAGAGAGACTGCGAGAGAGACTGCGAGAGAGACTGCGAGAGAGACTGCGAGAGAGACTGCGAGAGAGACAGTGAGAGGGACTGCGAGAGAGAAAGCGAGAGAGAAAGCCAGAGAGTGCGAGGGAGACAGCGAGAGAGAAAGCGAGAGAGACTGCGAGGGAGAAAGCGAGAGAGACTGCGAGGGAGACTGCAAGGGAGACAGCGAGAGAGACAGCGAGGGAGATAGCAAGGGAGATAGCACGGGAGATAGCGAGAGAGACTGCGAGAGAGACTGCGAGAGAGACTGCGAGAGAGACTGCGAGGGAGACTGCGAGGGAGACTGCGAGGGAGACTGCGAGAGAGACTGCGAGGGAGACAGCGATAGAAACTGCGAGGGAGTCAGCGAGAGAGACAGCGAGAGAGACTGCGAGAGAGACTGTGAGAGAGACCTCGAGGGAGACAGCGAGGGAGAAAGCGAGGAAGACAGCGAGGAAGACAGCGAGGAAGACAGCGAGAGAGACTGCGAGGGAGACAGTGAGGGAGAAAGCGAGAGAGACAGCGAGAGAGACTGTGAGGGAGACAGCGAGGGAGACAGTGAGAGAGACAGCGAGAGAGACTGTGAGGGAGACAGCGAGAGAGACTGCGAGGGAGGAAGCGAGAGAAACTGTGAGAGAGACTGCTATGGAGATAGCGAAAGAGACAGCGAGGGATACAGCGAGAGACACTGCGAGAGAGAATGCGAGGGAGACAGCGATTGAGACGGCGAGAGAGAGAGCGAGGAAGAGAGCGAGGGAGAGAGCGAGGGAGAGAGCGAGGGATAGAGCGAGGGATAGAGCGAGGGATAGAGCGAGGGATAGAGCGAGGGAGACAGCGAGGGAGACAGCGAGGGAGACAGCGAGGGAGACAGCGAGGTAGACAGCGAGGTAGACAGCGAGATAGACAGCGAGGGAGACATCGAGAGAGACATCGAGAGAGACTGCGAGGGAGACTGCGAGGGAGACTGCGAGGGAGACTGCGAGGGAGACTGCGAGGGAGACTGCGAGGGAGACTGCGAGGGAGACTGCGAGGGAGACTGCGAGGGAGACTGCGAGGGAGGCAGCGAGGGAGGCAGCGAGGGAGGCAGCGAGGGAGACAGCGAGGGAGACAGCGAGGGAGACAGCGACAGAGACAGCAATAGAGACTGCGAGAGAGACTGCGAGAGAGACTGCGAGGGAGACAACGAGAGAGAATGCGAGAGAGATCGTGTGAGACAGCGAGGGAGACAGCGAGGGAGATAGCGAGGGAGATAGCGAGGGAGACAGCGAGGGAGACTGCGAGAGAGAGAGCGAGAGACACAGCGAGGGAGACAGCAATAGAGACAGCAAGAGAGACTGCAAGAGAGACAGCGTGGGAGACAGCGTGGGAGACAGCGTGGGAGACAGCGTGGGAGACAGCGTGGGAGACAGCGTGGGAGACAGCGTGGGAGACAGCGAGGGAGACAGCGAGGGAGACAGCGAGGGAGACAGCGAGGGAGACAGCGAGGGAGACAGCGAGGGAGACAGCGAGGGAGACAGCGAGAGAGACTGCGAGAGAGACTGCGAGAGAGACTGCGAGAGAGACTGCGAGAGAGACTGCGAGAGAGACTGCGAGAGAGACTGCGAGAGAGACTGCGAGAGAGACAGTGAGAGGGACTGCGAGAGAGAAAGCGAGAGAGAAAGCCAGAGAGTGCGAGGGAGACAGCGAGAGAGAAAGCGAGAGAGACTGCGAGGGAGAAAGCGAGAGAGACTGCGAGGGAGACTGCAAGGGAGACAGCGAGAGAGACAGCGAGGGAGATAGCAAGGGAGATAGCACGGGAGATAGCGAGAGAGACTGCGAGAGAGACTGCGAGAGAGACTGCGAGAGAGACTGCGAGGGAGACTGCGAGGGAGACTGCGAGGGAGACTGCGAGGGAGACTGCGAGAGAGACTGCGAGGGAGACAGCGATAGAAACTGCGAGGGAGTCAGCGAGAGAGACAGCGAGAGAGACTGCGAGAGAGACTGTGAGAGAGACCTCGAGGGAGACAGCGAGGGAGAAAGCGAGGAAGACAGCGAGGAAGACAGCGAGGAAGACAGCGAGAGAGACTGCGAGGGAGACAGTGAGGGAGAAAGCGAGAGAGACAGCGAGAGAGACTGTGAGGGAGACAGCGAGAGAGACTGCGAGGGAGAAAGAGAGAGAAACTGCGAGAGAGACTGCTATGGAGATAGCGAGAGAGACAGCGAGGGATACAGCGAGAGACACTGCGAGAGAGAATGCGAGGGAGACAGCGATTGAGACGGCGAGGGAGACGGCGAGAGAGAGAGCGAGAGAGAGAGCGAGGGAGACAGCGAGGGAGACAGCGAGGAAGACAGCGAGGAAGACAGCGAGGAAGACAGCGAGGAAGACAGCGAGGAAGACAGCGAGGAAGACAGCGAGGAAGACTGCGAGAGAGACTGCGAGGGAGACAGCGAGAGAGACAGCGAGTGAGACTGTGAGGGAGACAGCGAGAGAGACTGCGAGGGAGAAAGCGAGAGAAACTGCGAGAGAGACTGCTATGGAGATAGCGAGGGATACAGCGAGAGACACTGCGAGAGAGAATGCGAGGGAGACAGCGATTGAGACGGAGAGGGAGACGGCGAGAGGGAGAGAGAGCGAGAGAGAGAGAGCGAGAGAGAGAGCGAGAGAGACAGCGAGGGAGACAGCGAGGGAGACAGCGAGGGAGACAGCGAGGGAGACAGCGAGGGAGACAGCGAGGGAGACAGCGAGGGAGACAGCGAGGGAGACAGCGAGGGAGACAGCGAGAGAGACTTCGAGAGAGACTGCGAGGGAGGCAGCGAGGGAGACAGCGAGAGAGACAGCGACAGAGACAGCGACAGAGACAGCGACAGAGACTGTGAGAGAGACTGCAAGGGACACAGCGAGAGAAACTGCGAGGGAGACAACGAGAGAGAATGCGAGAGAGATCGCGTGAGACAGCGAGGGAGACAGCGAGGGAGACGGCGAGGGAGACGGCGTGGGAGACGGCGTGGGAGACGGCGTGGGAGACGGCGTGGGAGACGGCGTGGGAGACGGCGTGGGAGACGGCGTGGGAGACGGCGTGGGAGACGGCGTGGGAGACGGCGTGGGAGACGGCGTGGGAGACGGCGTGGGAGACGGCGTCGGAGGCGGCGTGGGAGGCGGTGAGAGACTGCGAGACAGATAGCGAGACAGTCTGCGAGAGAGACCGCGAGGGAGACATCGAGGGAGACAGCGAGGGAGACAGCGAGGGAGACAGCGAGGGAGACAGCGAGGGAGACAGCGAGAGAGACTGCGAGAGAGACTGCGAGAGAGACTGCGAGAGAGACTGCGAGAGCGACTGCTGGGGAGACAGCGAGGGAGGCAGCGAGGGAGGCAGCGAGAGAGGCAGCGAGAGAGGCAGCGAGGGAGACAGCGAGGGAGACAGCGAGAGAGACTGCGAGAGAGACGGCGAGGGAGACGGCGAGGGAGACGGCGTGAGAGACGGCGTGGGAGGCGGTGAGAGACTGCGAGACAGATAGCGAGACAGTCTGCGAGAGAGACCGCGAGGGAGACCGCGAGGGAGACAGCGAGGGAGACAGCGAGGGAGACAGCGAGGGAGACAGCGAGGGAGACAGCGAGGGAGACAGCGAGGGAGACAGCGAGGGAGACAGCGAGAGAGACAGCGAGGGAGACAGCGAGAGAGACTGTGAGGGAAACAGCGAGGGAGACAGCGAGGGAGACAGCGAGGGAGACTGCGAGAGAGACTGCGAGAGAGACTGCGAGAGAGACTGCGAGAGAGACTGCGAGAGAGACTGCGAGGGAGACTGCGAGGGAGACTGCGAGGGAGACTGCGAGGGAGACTGCGAGGGAGACTGCGAGGGAGACTGCGAGAGAGACTGCGAGAGAGACTGCGAGAGGGATATTGAGGGAGACTGCGAGGGAGACAGCGAGGGAGACAGCGAGGGAGACAGCGAGGGAGACAGCGAGGGAGACAGCGAGAGAGACAGCGAGAGAGACAGCGAGGGAGACTGCGAGAGAGACTGCGAGAGAGACTGCGAGAGAGACTGCGAGAGAGACTGCGAGGGAGAGAGCGAGGGAGAAAGCGAGAGAGAAAGCGAGAGAGACTGCGAGAGAGACAGCGATAGAAACAGCAAGGGAGTCAGCGAGAGAGACAGCGAGAGAGACTGCGAGAGAGACTGTGAGAGAGACCTCGAGGGAGACAGCGAGGGAGACAGCGAGAGAGACTGTAAGGGAGACAGCGAGGGAGACAGTGAGAGAGTCAGCGAGAGAGACTGTGAGGGAGACAGCGAGAGAGACTGCGAGGGAGGAAGCGAGAGAAACTGCGAGGGAGACTGCTATGGAGATAGCGAGAGAGACAGCGAGAGAGAGAGCGAGGGAGAGAGCGAGGGAGACAGCGAGGGAGACAGCGAGGGAGACAGCGAGGGAGACAGCGAGGGAGACAGCGAGGTAGACAGCGAGGTAGACAGCGAGAGAGACATCGAGAGAGACTGCGAGGGAGGCAGCGAGGGAGGCAGCGAGGGAGGCAGCGAGGGAGACAGCGAGGGAGACAGCGACAGAGACAGCAATAGAGACTGCGAGAGAGACTGCGAGGGAGACAACGAGAGAGAATGCGAGAGAGATCGTGTGAGACAGCGAGGGAGACAGCGAGGGAGATAGCGAGGGAGACAGCGAGGGAGACAGCGAGGGAGACTGCGAGAGAGAGAGCGAGAGACACAGCGAGAGAGACTGCGAGGGACACAGCGAGAGAGACAGCGTGGGAGGCAGCGAGGGAGACTGCGAGAGAGAGAGCGAGAGAGACAGCGAGAGAGACTGCGAGGGACACAGCGAGAGAGACAGCGTGGGAGGCAGCGAGGGAGACTGCGAGAGATACAGCGAGGGATAGAGCGAGGGAGACAGCGAGAGAGACTGCGAGGGAGACTGCGAGGGAGACGGCGAGGGAGACGACGAGGAAGACGACGAGGGAGACGGCGAGGGAGACGGCGAGGGAGACGGCGAGGGAGACGGCGAGGGAGACGGCGAGGGAGACGGCGAGGGAGACGGCGAGGGAGACGGCGAGGGAGACGGCGAGGGAGACGGCGAGGGAGACAGCCAGGGAGACAGCCAGGGAGACGGCGAGGGAGACGGCGAGGGAGACGGCGAGGGAGACGGCGACAGAGACAGCGACAGAGACAGCGACAGAGACAGCAGGGGAGACAGCGACAGAGACAGCAACAGAGACAGAGACAGAGACAGCAAGGGAGACAGTGAGAGAGACTGCTATGGAGATAGCGCGAGAGATAGCGGGGGATACAGAGTGACTGCGAGGGAGACGGCGAGGGAGACAGCGAGGGAGACAGCGAGGGAGACATCGAGAGAGACATCGAGAGAGACTGCGAGAGAGACTGCGAGAGAGACTGCGAGGGAGACTGCGAGGGAGACAGTGAGGGAAACTGCGAGAGAGACAGCGAGGGACACAGCGAGGGACACAGCGAGGGAGACAGCAAGGGAGACAGCGAGAGAGACAGCGAGAGAGACAGCGAGAGAGACAGCGAGAGAGACAGCAAGAGAGACAGCGAGAGAGACAGCGAGAGAGACAGCGAGAGAGACTGCGAGGGAGACAGCGAGGGAGACTGCGAGGGAGACTGCGAGGGAGACAGTGACGGAGACAGCTCGGGAGACAGCTCGGGAGACAGCGCTGGAGACAGCGAGAGAGAATGCGAGAAGGACTGCGAGAGAGACAGCGAGGGAGAAAGCGAGAGCGACTTCGAGAGAGACTGCGAGGGAGACAGCGAGAGAGACTGTGAGGGAGACAGCGAGAGAGACTGCGAGGGAGACTGCGAGTGAGACTGCGAGTGAGACTGCGAGTGAGACTGCGAGTGAGACTGCGAGTGAGACTGCGAGAGAGACTGCGAGAGAGACTGCGAGAGAGACTGCGAGAGAGACTGCGAGAGAGACTGCGAGAGAGACTGCGAGGGAGACTGCGAGGGAGACTGCGAGGGAGACTGCGAGGGAGACTGCGAGAGAGAATGCGAGAGAGACTGCGAGAGAGACTGCGAGAGAGACTGCGAGAGAGACTGCGAGAGAGACTGCGAGAGGGATATTGAGGGAGACTGCGAGGGAGACAGCGAGGGAGACAGCGAGGGAGACAGCGAGAGAGACAGCGAGAGAGACAGCGAGGGAGACAGCGAGGGAGACAGCGAGGGAGACAGCGAGGGAGACTGCGAGGGAGACTGCGAGAGAGACTGCGAGAGAGACTGCGAGAGAGACTGCGAGAGAGACTGCGAGGGAGAGAGCGAGGGAGAGAGCGAGGGAGAAAGCGAGAGAGAAAGCGAGAGAGACTGCGAGGGAGACAGCGATAGAGACAGCGAGGGAGTCAGTGAGAGAGACAGCGAGAGAGACAGCGAGAGAGACTGCGAGAGAGGCCTCGAGGGAGACAGCGAGGGAGACAGCGAGAGAGACTGTGAGGGAGACAGCGAGGGAGACAGTGAGAGAGACAGCGAGAGAGACTGTGAGGGAGACAGCGAGAGAGACTGCGAGGGAGGAAGCGAGAGAAACTGCGAGAGAGACTGCTATGGAGATAGCGAGAGAGACAGCGAGGGATACAGCGAGAGACACTGCGAGGGAGACAGCGATTGAGACGGCGAGAGAGAGAGCGAGGGAGAGAGCGAGGGAGAGAGCGAGGGAGAGAGCGAGGGAGAGAGCGAGGGAGAGAGCGAGGGAGAGAGCGAGGTAGACAGCGAGAGAGACATCGAGAGAGACATCGAGAGAGACTGCGAGGGAGACTGCGAGGGAGACTGCGAGGGAGACTGCGAGGGAGACTGCGAGGGAGACTGCGAGGGAGACAGCAAGAGAGACAGCGAGAGAGACTGTGAGGGAGACAGCGAGAGAGACTGCGAGGGAGAAAGCGAGAGAAACTGCGAGAGAGACTGCTATGGAGATAGCGAGAGAGACAGCGAGGGATACAGCGAGAGACACTGCGAGAGAGAATGCGAGGGAGACAGCGATTGAGACGGCGAGAGAGAGAGCGAGGAAGAGAGCGAGGGAGAGAGCGAGGGAGAGAGCGAGGGATAGAGCGAGGGATAGAGCGAGGGATAGAGTGAGGGATAGAGCGAGGGAGACAGCGAGGGAGACAGCGAGGGAGACAGCGAGGTAGACAGCGAGGTAGACAGCGAGGTAGACAGCGAGGGAGACATCGAGAGAGACATCGAGAGAGACTGCGAGGGAGACTGCGAGGGAGACTGCGAGGGAGACTGCGAGGGAGACTGCGAGGGAGGCAGCGAGGGAGGCAGCGAGGGAGGCAGCGAGGGAGACAGCGAGGGAGACAGCGAGGGAGACAGCGACAGAGACAGCAATAGAGACTGCGAGAGAGACTGCGAGAGAGACTGCGAGGGAGACAACGAGAGAGAATGCGAGAGAGATCGTGTGAGACAGCGAGGGAGACAGCGAGGGAGATAGCGAGGGAGATAGCGAGGGAGACAGCGAGGGAGACTGCGAGAGAGAGAGCGAGAGACACAGCGAGGGAGACAGCAATAGAGACAGCAAGAGAGACTGCAAGAGAGACTGCGAGGGAGACAGCGTGGGAGACAGCGTGGGAGACAGCGAGGGAGACAGCGAGGGAGACAGCGAGGGAGACAGCGAGGGAGACAGCGAGGGAGACAGCGAGGGAGACAGCGAGGGAGACAGCGAGGGAGACAGCGAGGGAGACAGCGAGGGAGACAGCGAGGGAGACAGCGAGAGAGACTGCGAGAGAGACTGCGAGAGAGACTGCGAGAGAGACTGCGAGAGAGACTGCGAGAGAGACTGCGAGAGAGACAGTGAGAGGGACTGCGAGAGAGAAAGCGAGAGAGAAAGCCAGAGAGTGCGAGGGAGACAGCGAGAGAGAAAGCGAGAGAGACTGCGAGGGAGAAAGCGAGAGAGACTGCGAGGGAGACTGCAAGGGAGACAGCGAGAGAGACAGCGAGGGAGATAGCAAGGGAGATAGCACGGGAGATAGCGAGAGAGACTGCGAGAGAGACTGCGAGAGAGACTGCGAGAGAGACTGCGAGGGAGACTGCGAGGGAGACTGCGAGGGAGACTGCGAGAGAGACTGCAAGAGAGACTGCGAGGGAGACAGCGATAGAAACTGCGAGGGAGTCAGCGAGAGAGACAGCGAGAGAGACTGCGAGAGAGACTGTGAGAGAGACCTCGAGGGAGACAGCGAGGGAGAAAGCGAGGAAGACAGCGAGGAAGACAGCGAGGAAGACAGCGAGAGAGACTGCGAGGGAGACAGTGAGGGAGAAAGCGAGAGAGACAGCGAGAGAGACTGTGAGGGAGACAGCGAGGGAGACAGTGAGAGAGACAGCGAGAGAGACTGTGAGGGAGACAGCGAGAGAGACTGCGAGGGAGGAAGCGAGAGAAACTGTGAGAGAGACTGCTATGGAGATAGCGAAAGAGACAGCGAGGGATACAGCGAGAGACACTGCGAGAGAGAATTCGAGGGAGACAGCGATTGAGACGGCGAGAGAGAGAGCGAGGAAGAGAGCGAGGGAGAGAGCGAGGGAGAGAGCGAGGGATAGAGCGAGGGATAGAGCGAGGGATAGAGCGAGGGAGACAGCGAGGGAGACAGCGAGGGAGACAGCGAGGTAGACAGCGAGGTAGACAGCGAGGTAGACAGCGAGGGAGACATCGAGAGAGACATCGAGGGAGACTGCGAGGGAGACTGCGAGGGAGACTGCGAGGGAGACTGCGAGGGAGACTGCGAGGGAGACTGCGAGGGAGGCAGCGAGGGAGGCAGCGAGGGAGGCAGCGAGGGAGACAGCGAGGGAGACAGCGAGGGAGACAGCGACAGAGACAGCAATAGAGACTGCGAGAGAGACTGCGAGAGAGACTGCGAGGGAGACAACGAGAGAGAATGCGAGAGAGATCGTGTGAGACAGCGAGGGAGACAGCGAGGGAGATAGCGAGGGAGATAGCGAGGGAGACAGCGAGGGAGACTGCGAGAGAGAGAGCGAGAGACACAGCGAGGGAGACAGCAATAGAGACAGCAAGAGAGACTGCAAGAGAGACTGCGAGGGAGACAGCGTGGGAGACAGCGTGGGAGACAGCGTGGGAGACAGCGTGGGAGACAGCGTGGGAGACAGCGTGGGAGACAGCGTGGGAGACAGCGAGGGAGACAGCGAGGGAGACAGCGAGGGAGACAGCGAGGGAGACAGCGAGGGAGACAGCGAGGGAGACAGCGACAGAGACAGCGACAGAGACAGCGACAGAGACAGTGAGAGGGACTGCGAGAGAGAAAGCGAGAGAGAAAGCCAGAGAGTGCGAGGGAGACAGCGAGAGAGAAAGCGAGAGAGACTGCGAGGGAGAAAGCGAGAGAGACTGCGAGGGAGACTGCAAGGGAGACAGCGAGAGAGACAGCGAGGGAGATAGCAAGGGAGATAGCACGGGAGATAGCGAGAGAGACTGCGAGAGAGACTGCGAGAGAGACTGCGAGAGAGACTGCGAGGGAGACTGCGAGGGAGACTGCGAGGGAGACTGCGAGAGAGACTGCGAGGGAGACAGCGATAGAAACTGCGAGGGAGTCAGCGAGAGAGACAGCGAGAGAGACTGCGAGAGAGACTGTGAGAGAGACCTCGAGGGAGACAGCGAGGGAGAAAGCGAGGGAGACAGCGAGGAAGACAGCGAGGAAGACAGCGAGAGAGACTGCGAGGGAGACAGTGAGGGAGAAAGCGAGAGAGACAGCGAGAGAGACTGTGAGGGAGACAGCGAGAGAGACTGCGAGGGAGAAAGAGAGAGAAACTGCGAGAGAGACTGCTATGGAGATAGCGAGAGAGACAGCGAGGGATACAGCGAGAGACACTGCGAGAGAGAATGCGAGGGAGACAGCGATTGAGACGGCGAGGGAGACGGCGAGAGAGAGAGCGAGAGAGAGAGCGAGGGAGAGAGCGAGGGAGACAGCGAGGGAGACAGCGAGGGAGACAGCGAGGAAGACAGCGAGGAAGACAGCGAGGAAGACAGCGAGGAAGACAGCGAGGAAGACAGCGAGGAAGACAGCGAGGAAGACAGCGAGGAAGACTGCGAGAGAGACTGCGAGGGAGACAGCGAGAGAGACAGCGAGTGAGACTGTGAGGGAGACAGCGAGAGAGACTGCGAGGGAGAAAGCGAGAGAAACTGCGAGAGAGACTGCTATGGAGATAGCGAGGTATACAGCGAGAGACACTGCGAGAGAGAATGCGAGGGAGACAGCGATTGAGACGGCGAGGGAGACGGCGAGAGGGAGAGAGAGCGAGAGAGAGAGAGCGAGAGAGAGAGCGAGAGAGACAGCGAGGGAGACAGCGAGGGAGACAGCGAGGGAGACAGCGAGGGAGACAGCGAGGTAGACAGCGAGAGAGACTTCGAGAGAGACTGCGAGGGAGGCAGCGAGGGAGACAGCGAGAGAGACAGCGACAGAGACAGCGACAGAGACAGCGACAGAGACTGTGAGAGAGACTGCAAGGGACACAGCGAGAGAAACTGCGAGGGAGACAACGAGAGAGAATGCGAGAGAGATCGCGTGAGACAGCGAGGGAGACAGCGAGGGAGACAGCGAGGGAGACGGCGAGGGAGACGGCGTGGGAGACGGCGTGGGAGACGGCGTGGGAGACGGCGTGGGAGACGGCGTGGGAGACGGCGTGGGAGACGGCGTGGGAGACGGCGTGGGAGACGGCGTGGGAGACGGCGTGGGAGACGGCGTGGGAGACGGCGTGGGAGGCGGCGTGGGAGGCGGTGAGAGACTGCGAGACAGTCTGCGAGAGAGACCGCGAGGGAGACATCGAGGGAGACAGCGAGGGAGACAGCGAGGGAGACAGCGAGGGAGACAGCGAGGGAGACAGCGAGGGAGACAGCGAGAGAGACTGCGAGAGAGACTGCGAGAGAGACTGCGAGAGCGACTGCTGGGGAGACAGCGAGGGAGGCAGCGAGGGAGGCAGCGAGAGAGGCAGCGAGAGAGGCAGCGAGAGAGGCAGCGAGGGAGACAGCGAGGGAGACAGCGAGAGAGACTGCGAGAGAGACGGCGAGGGAGACGGCGTGAGAGACGGCGTGGGAGGCGGTGAGAGACTGCGAGACAGATAGCGAGACAGTCTGCGAGAGAGACCGCGAGGGAGACCGCGAGGGAGACAGCGAGGGAGACAGCGAGGGAGACAGCGAGGGAGACAGCGAGGGAGACAGCGAGAGAGACAGCGAGGGAGACAGCGAGAGAGACTGTGAGGGAAACAGCGAGGGAGACAGCGAGGGAGACAGCGAGGGAGACTGCGAGAGAGACTGCGAGAGAGACTGCGAGAGAGACTGCGAGAGAGACTGCGAGAGAGACTGCGAGGGAGACTGCGAGGGAGACTGCGAGGGAGACTGCGAGGGAGACTGCGAGGGAGACTGCGAGAGAGACTGCGAGAGAGACTGCGAGAGGGATATTGAGGGAGACTGCGAGGGAGACAGCGAGGGAGACAGCGAGGGAGACAGCGAGGAAGATAGCGAGGGAGACAGCGAGAGAGACAGCGAGAGAGACAGCGAGGGAGACTGCGAGGGAGACTGCGAGAGAGACTGCGAGAGAGACTGCGAGAGAGACTGCGAGAGAGACTGCGAGAGAGACTGCGAGGGAGAGAGCGAGGGAGAAAGCGAGAGAGAAAGCGAGAGAGAAAGCGAGAGAGACTGCGAGAGAGACAGCGATAGAAACAGCAAGGGAGTCAGCGAGAGAGACAGCGAGAGAGACAGCGAGAGAGACTGTGAGAGAGACCTCGAGGGAGACAGCGAGGGAGACAGCGAGAGAGACTGTAAGGGAGACAGCGAGGGAGACAGTGAGAGAGTCAGCGAGAGAGACTGTGAGGGAGACAGCGAGAGAGACTGCGAGGGAGGAAGCGAGAGAAACTGCGAGGGAGACTGCTATGGAGATAGCGAGAGAGACAGCGAGAGAGAGAGCGAGGGAGAGAGCGAGGGAGACAGCGAGGGAGACAGCGAGGGAGACAGCGAGGGAGACAGCGAGGTAGACAGCGAGGTAGACAGCGAGAGAGACATCGAGAGAGACTGCGAGGGAGGCAGCGAGGGAGGCAGCGAGGGAGGCTGCGAGGGAGACAGCGAGGGAGACAGCGAGGGAGACAGCGACAGAGACAGCAATAGAGACTGCGAGAGAGACTGCGAGGGAGACAACGAGAGAGAATGCGAGAGAGATCGTGTGAGACAGCGAGGGAGACAGCGAGGGAGATAGCGAGGGAGACAGCGAGGGAGACAGCGAGGGAGACTGCGAGAGAGAGAGCGAGAGACACAGCGAGAGAGACTGCGAGGGACACAGCGAGAGAGACAGCGTGGGAGGCAGCGAGGGAGACTGCGAGAGAGAGAGCGAGAGAGACAGCGAGAGAGACTGCGAGGGACACAGCGAGAGAGACAGCGTGGGAGGCAGCGAGGGAGACTGCGAGAGATACAGCGAGGGATAGAGCGAGGGAGACAGCGAGAGAGACTGCGAGGGAGACTGCGAGGGAGACGGCGAGGGAGACGACGAGGAAGACGGCGAGGGAGACGGCGAGGGAGACGGCGAGGGAGACGGCGAGGGAGACGGCGAGGGAGACGGCGAGGGAGACGGCGAGGGAGACGGCGAGGGAGACGGCGAGGGAGACGGCGAGGGAGACGGCGAGGGAGACGGCGAGGGAGACGGCGAGGGAGACGGCGAGGGAGACGGCGAGGGAGACAGCCAGGGAGACAGCCAGGGAGACGGCGAGGGAGACGGCGAGGGAGACGGCGAGGGAGACGGCGACAGAGACAGCGACAGAGACAGCGACAGAGACAGCAGGGGAGACAGCGACAGAGACAGCAACAGAGACAGAGACAGAGACAGCAAGGGAGACAGTGAGAGAGACTGCTATGGAGATAGCGCGAGAGATAGCGGGGGATACAGAGTGACTGCGAGGGAGACGGCGAGGGAGACAGCGAGGGAGACAGCGAGGGAGACATCGAGAGAGACATCGAGAGAGACTGCGAGAGAGACTGCGAGAGAGACTGCGAGGGAGACTGCGAGGGAGACTGCGAGGGAGACAGTGAGGGAAACTGCGAGAGAGACAGCGAGGGACACAGCGAGGGACACAGCGAGGGAGACAGCGAGAGAGACAGCGAGAGAGACAGCGAGAGAGACAGCGAGAGAGACAGCGAGAGAGACAGCGAGAGAGACAGCGAGAGAGACAGCGAGAGAGACTGCGAGGGAGACAGCGAGGGAGACTGCGAGGGAGACTGCGAGGGAGACAGTGACGGAGACAGTGACGGAGACAGCTCGGGAGACAGCGCTGGAGACAGCGAGAGAGAATGCGAGAAGGACTGCGAGAGAGACAGCGAGGGAGAAAGCGAGAGCGACTTCGAGAGAGACTGCGAGGGAGACAGCGAGAGAGACTGTGAGGGAAACAGCGAGGGAGACAGCGAGAGAGACTGCGAGGGAGACTGCGAGTGAGACTGCGAGTGAGACTGCGAGTGAGACTGCGAGTGAGACTGCGAGGGAGACTGCGAGGGAGACTGCGAGGGAGACTGCGAGAGAGAATGCGAGAGAGACTGCGAGAGAGACTGCGAGAGAGACTGCGAGAGAGACTGCGAGAGAGACTGCGAGAGGGATATTGAGGGAGACTGCGAGGGAGACAGCGAGGGAGACAGCGAGGGAGACAGCGAGAGAGACAGCGAGAGAGACAGCGAGGGAGACAGCGAGGGAGACAGCGAGGGAGACTGCGAGGGAGACTGCGAGAGAGACTGCGAGAGAGACTGCGAGAGAGACTGCGAGAGAGACTGCGAGGGAGAGAGCGAGGGAGAGAGCGAGGGAGAAAGCGAGAGAGAAAGCGAGAGAGACTGCGAGGGAGACAGCGATAGAGACAGCGAGGGAGTCAGTGAGAGAGACAGCGAGAGAGACAGCGAGAGAGACTGCGAGAGAGGCCTCGAGGGAGACAGCGAGGGAGACAGCGAGAGAGACTGTGAGGGAGACAGCGAGGGAGACAGTGAGAGAGACAGCGAGAGAGACTGTGAGGGAGACAGCGAGAGAGACTGCGAGGGAGGAAGCGAGAGAAACTGCGAGAGAGACTGCTATGGAGATAGCGAGAGAGACAGCGAGGGATACAGCGAGAGACACTGCGAGGGAGACAGCGATTGAGACGGCGAGAGAGAGAGCGAGGGAGAGAGCGAGGGAGAGAGCGAGGGAGAGAGCGAGGGAGAGAGCGAGGGAGAGAGCGAGGGAGAGAGCGAGGGAGAGAGCGAGGTAGACAGCGAGAGAGACATCGAGAGAGACATCGAGAGAGACTGCGAGGGAGACTGCGAGGGAGACTGCGAGGGAGACTGCGAGGGAGACTGCGAGGGAGACTGCGAGGGTGGCAGCGAGGGAGGCAGCGAGGGAGGCAGCGAGGGAGGCAGCGAGGGAGGCAGCGAGGGAGACAGCGAGGGAGACAGCGAGGGAGACAGCGAGGGAGACAGCGAGGGAGACAGCGAGGGAGACAGCGACAGAGACAGCAATAGAGACTGCGAGGAAGACAACGAGAGAGAATGCGAGAGAGATCGTGTGAGACAGCGAGGGAGACAGCGAGGGAGATAGCGAGGGAAACAGCGAGGGAGACTGCGAGAGAGAGAGCGAGAGACACAGCGAGGGAGACAGCAATAGAGACAGCGAGGGAGACAGCGTGGGAGACAGCGTGGGAGACAGCGTGGGAGACAGCGTGGGAGACAGCGTGGGAGACAGCGTGGGAGACAGCGTGGGAGACAGCGTGGGAGACAGCGTGGGAGACAGCGTGGGAGACAGCGTGGGAGACAGCGTGGGAGGCAGCGTGGGAGGCAGCGTGGGAGGCAGCGTGGGAGGCAGCGAGGGAGACAGCGAGAGAGACAGCGAGAGAGACTGCGAGAGAGACTGCGAGAGAGACTGCGAGAGAGACTGCGAGAGAGACTGCGAGAGAGACTGCGAGGGAGAAAGCGAGAGAGAAAGCGAGAGAGACTGCGAGGGAGAAAGCGAGAGAGACTGCGAGGGAGACTGCAAGGGAGACAGCGAGAGAGACAGTGAGGGAGATAGCAAGGGAGATAGCAAGGGAGATAGCGAGAGAGACTGCGAGAGAGACTGCGAGAGAGACTGCGAGTGAGACTGCGAGTGAGACTGCGAGTGAGACTGCGAGAGAGACTGCGAGAGAGACTGCGAGAGAGACTGCGAGAGAGACTGCGAGAGAGACTGCGAGAGAGACTGCGAGAGAGACTGCGAGGGAGACTGCGAGGGAGACTGCGAGGGAGACTGCGAGGGAGACTGCGAGAGAGAATGCGAGAGAGACTGTGAGAGAGACTGCGAGAGAGACTGCGAGAGAGACTGCGAGAGAGACTGCGAGAGGGATATTGAGGGAGACTGCGAGGGAGACAGCGAGGGAGACAGCGAGGGAGACAGCGAGAGAGACAGCGAGAGAGACAGCGAGGGAGACAGCGAGGGAGACAGCGAGGGAGACAGCGAGGGAGACTGCGAGGGAGACTGCGAGAGAGACTGCGAGAGAGACTGCGAGAGAGACTGCGAGAGAGACTGCGAGAGAGACTGCGAGAGAGACTGCGAGAGAGACTGCGAGGGAGAGAGCGAGGGAGAGAGCGAGGGAGAAAGCGAGAGAGAAAGCGAGAGAGACTGCGAGGGAGACAGCGATAGAGACAGCGAGGGAGTCAGTGAGAGAGACAGCGAGAGAGACAGCGAGAGAGACTGCGAGAGAGGCCTCGAGGGAGACAGCGAGGGAGACAGCGAGAGAGACTGTGAGGGAGACAGCGAGGGAGACAGTGAGAGAGACAGCGAGAGAGACTGTGAGGGAGACAGCGAGAGAGACTGCGAGGGAGGAAGCGAGAGAAACTGCTAGAGAGACTGCTATGGAGATAGCGAGAGAGACAGCGAGGGATACAGCGAGAGACACTGCGAGGGAGACAGCGATTGAGACGGCGAGAGAGAGAGCGAGGGAGAGAGCGAGGGAGAGAGCGAGGGAGAGAGCGAGGGAGAGAGCGAGGGAGAGAGCGAGGGAGAGAGCGAGGTAGACAGCGAGAGAGACATCGAGAGAGACATCGAGAGAGACTGCGAGGGAGACTGCGAGGGAGACTGCGAGGGAGACTGCGAGGGAGACTGCGAGGGAGACTGCGAGGGAGACTGCGAGGGAGGCAGCGAGGGAGGCAGCGAGGGAGGCAGCGAGGGAGGCAGCGAGGGAGGCAGCGAGGGAGACAGCGAGGGAGACAGCGAGGGAGACAGCGAGGGAGACAGCGAGGGAGACAGCGAGGGAGACAGCGACAGAGACAGCAATAGAGACTGCGAGGAAGACAACGAGAGAGAATGCGAGAGAGATCGTGTGAGACAGCGAGGGAGACAGCGAGGGAGATAGCGAGGGAAACAGCGAGGGAGACTGCGAGAGAGAGAGCGAGAGACACAGCGAGGGAGACAGCAATAGAGACAGCGAGGGAGACAGCGTGGGAGACAGCGTGGGAGACAGCGTGGGAGACAGCGTGGGAGACAGCGTGGGAGACAGCGTGGGAGACAGCGTGGGAGGCAGCGTGGGAGGCAGCGTGGGAGGCAGCGAGGGAGACAGCGAGAGAGACTGCGAGAGAGACTGCGAGAGAGACTGCGAGAGAGACTGCGAGAGAGACTGCGAGGGAGAAAGCGAGAGAGAAAGCGAGAGAGACTGCGAGGGAGAAAGCGAGAGAGACTGCGAGGGAGACTGCAAGGGAGACAGCGAGAGAGACAGCGAGGGAGATAGCAAGGGAGATAGCAAGGGAGATAGCGAGAGAGACTGCGAGAGAGACTGCGAGAGAGACTGCGAGAGAGACTGCGAGAGAGACTGCGAGAGAGACTGCGATAGAAACTGCGAGGGAGTCAGCGAGAGAGACAGCGAGAGAGACTGCGAGAGAGACTGCGAGAGAGACTGCGAGAGAGACCTCGAGGGAGACAGCGAGGGAGACAGCGAGGGAGACAGCGAGGGAGACAGCGAGGGAGACAGCGAGGAAGACAGCGAGAGAGACAGCGAGGAAGACAGCGAGAGAGACTGCGAGGGAGACAGTGAGGGAGACAGTGAGGGAGACAGCGAGAGAGACAGCGAGAGAGACTGTGAGGGAGACAGCGAGAGAAACTGCGAGAGAGACTGCTATGGAGATAGCGAGAGAGACAGCGAGGGATACAGCGAGAGACACTGCGAGAGAGAATGCGAGGGAGACAGCGATTGAGACGGCGAGGGAGACGGCGAGAGAGAGAGCGAGAGAGAGAGCGAGAGAGAGAGCGAGGAAGACAGCGAGGAAGACAGCGAGGAAGACAGCGAGGAAGACAGCGAGGAAGACAGCGAGGAAGACAGCGAGAGAGACTGCGAGAGAGACTGCGAGAGAGACTGCGAGAGAGACTGCGAGGGAGACTGCGAGGGAGACTGCGAGGGAGACAGTGAGGGAGACAGCGAGGGAGACAGCGAGAGAGACAGCGAGAGAGACTGCGAGTGAGACTGTGAGGGAGACAGCGAGAGAGACTGCGAGGGAGAAAGCGAGAGAAACTGCGAGAGAGACTGCTATGGAGATAGCGAGGGATACAGCGAGAGACACTGCGAGAGAGAATGCGAGGGAGACAGCGATTGAGACGGCGAGGGAGACGGCGAGAGGGAGAGCGAGAGAGAGAGCGAGAGAGAGAGCGAGAGAGAGAGCGAGGGAGACAGCGAGGGAGACAGCGAGGGAGACAGCGAGGGAGACAGCGAGGGAGACAGCGAGGGAGACAGCGAGGGAGACAGCGAGGGAGACAGCGAGGGAGACAGCGAGAGAGACTTCGAGAGAGACTGCGAGGGAGGCAGCGAGGGAGACAGCAAGAGAGACAGCAAGAGAGACAGCGAGAGAGACAGCGACAGAGACTGTGAGAGAGACTGCAAGGGACACAGCGAGAGAAACTGCGAGGGAGACGACGAGAGAGAATGCGAGAGAGATCGCGTGAGACAGCGAGGGAGACAGCGAGGGAGACAGCGAGGGAGACGGCGAGGGAGACGGCGAGGGAGACGGCGAGGGAGACGGCGAGGGAGACGGCGAGGGAGACGGCGAGGGAGACGGCGAGGGAGACGGCGAGGGAGACGGCGAGGGAGACGGCGTGGGAGACGGCGAGGGAGACGGCGTGGGAGACGGCGTGGGAGACGGCGTGGGAGGCGGTGAGAGACTGCGAGACAGATAGCGAGACAGTCTGCGAGAGAGACCGCGAGGGAGACAGCGAGGGAGACAGCGAGGGAGACAGCCAGGGAGACAGCGAGGGACACAGCGAGAGAGACTGCGAGAGAGACTGCGAGAGAGACTGCGAGAGAGACTGCGAGAGAGACTGCTGGGGAGACAGCGAGGGAGGCAGCGAGGGAGGCAGCGAGGGAGGCAGCAAGGAAGGCAGCGAGGGAGGCAGCGAGGGAGACAGCGAGAGAGACTGCGAGTAAGACGGCGAGAGAGACTGCAAGAGAGACGGCGAGAGAGACGGCGAGAGAGACGGCGAGAGAGACGGCGAGAGAGACGGCGAGAGAGACGGCGAGGGAGACGGCGAGGGAGACGGCGTGGGAGACGGCGTGGGAGACGGCGTGGGAGACGGCGTGGGAGGCGGTGAGAGACTGCGAGACAGATAGCGAGACAGTCTGCGAGAGAGACCGCGAGGGAGACAGCGAGGGAGACAGCGAGGGAGACAGCGAGGGAGACAGCGAGGGAGACAGCGAGGGAGACAGCGAGAGTACATTGAGAGAGACAGCGAGAGAGACAGCGAGAGAGACAGCGAGAGAGACAGCGAGAGAGACAGCGAGAGAGACTGCGAGAGAGACTGCGAGGGAGACGGCGAGGGAGACGGCGAGGGAGACGGCGAGGGATACGGCGAGGGAGACGACGAGGGAGACGACGAGGGAGACGACGAGGGAGACGACGAGGGAGACGACGAGGGAGACGACGAGGGAGACGGCGAGGGAGACGGCGAGGGAGACGGCGAGGGAGACAGCGAGGGAGACAGCGAGGGAGACAGCGAGGGAGACAGCGACAGAGACAGCGACAGAGACAGCGACAGAGACAGCGACAGAGACAGCGACAGAGACAGCGACAGAGACAGCGACAGAGACAGACAGCGAGGGAGACAGCAAGGGAGACAGTGAGAGAGACTGCTATGGAGATAGCGCGAGAGATAGCGGGGGATACAGAGTGACTGCGAGGGAGACGGCGAGGGAGACAGCGAGGGAGACAGCGAGGGAGACAGCGAGGGAGACTGCGAGAGAGACTGCGAGAGAGACTGCGAGAGAGACTGCGAGGGAGACAGCGAGGGAGACAGCGAGGGAGACAGCGAGGGAGACAGCGAGAGAGAATGCGAGAAGGACTGCGAGAGAGACAGCGAGGGAGAAAGCGAGAGCGACTTCGAGAGAGACTGCGAGGGAGACAGCGAGAGAGACTGTGAGGGATACAGCGAGGGAGACAGCGAGAGAGACTGCGAGGGAGACTGCGAGGGAGACTGCGAGGGAGACTGCGAGAGAGACTGCGAGAGAGACTGCGAGACAGACTGCGAGACAGACTGCGAGACAGACTGCGAGACAGACTGCGAGGGAGACTGCGAGGGAGACTGCGAGGGAGACTGCGAGGGAGACTGCGAGGGAGACTGCGAGAGAGAATGCGAGAGAGACTGCGAGAGGGATATTGAGGGAGACTGCGAGGGAGACAGCGAGGGAGACAGCGAGAGAGACAGCGAGAGAGACAGCGAGGGAGACTGCGAGGGAGACTGCGAGGGAGACTGCGAGGGAGACTGCGAGGGAGACTGCGAGGGAGACTGCGAGGGAGACTGCGAGGGAGACTGCGAGAGAGACTGCGAGAGAGACTGCGAGTGAGAGAGCGAGAGAGAAAGCGAGAGAGACTGCGAGGGAGACAGCGATAGAGACAGCGATAGAGACAGCGAGGGAGTCAGTGAGAGAGACAGTGAGAGAGACTGCGAGAGAGACTGCGAGAGAGACCTCGAGGGAGACAGCGAGGGAGACAGCGAGAGAGACTGTGAGGGAGACAGCGAGGGAGACAGCGAGGGAGACAGCGAGAGAGACTGCGTGGGAGGAAGCGAGAGAAACTGCGAGAGAGACTGCTATGGAGATAGCGAGAGAGAATGCGAGGGAGACAGCGATTGAGACGGCGAGAGAGAGAGCGAGGGAGAGAGCGAGGGAGAGAGCGAGGGAGAGAGCGAGGGAGAGAGCGAGGGAGACAGCGAGGGAGACAGCGAGGGAGACAGCGAGGGAGACAGCGAGGGAGACAGCGAGGGAGACAGCGAGGTAGACAGCGAGGTAGACAGCGAGAGAGACATCGAGAGAGACTGCGAGGGAGACTGCGAGGGAGGCAGCGAGGGAGGCAGCGAGGGAGACAGCGAGGGAGACAGCGAGGGAGACAGCGAGGGAGACAGCGAGGGAGACAGCGAGGGAGACAGCGAGGGAGACAGCGACAGAGACAGCAATAGAGACTGCGAGAGAGACTGCGAGGGAGACTGCGAGGGAGACAACGAGAGAGAATGCGAGAGAGATCGTGTGAGACAGCGAGGGAGACAGCGAGGGAGATAGCGAGGGAGACAGCGAGGGAGACAGCGAGGGAGACAGCGAGGGAGACTGCGAGAGAGAGAGCGAGAGACACAGCGAGGGAGACAGCAATAGAGACAGCAAGAGAGACTGCAAGAGAGACTGCAAGAGAGACTGCAAGAGAGACTGCAAGAGAGACTGCAAGAGAGACTGCGAGGGAGACTGCGAGGGAGACAGCGTGGGAGACTGCGAGGGAGACAGCGTGGGAGACAGCGTGGGAGACAGCGTGGGAGACAGCGTGGGAGACAGCGTGGGAGGCAGCGAGGGAGACAGCGAGAGAGACTGCGAGAGAGACTGCGAGACAGACTGCGAGAGAGACTGCGAGAGAGACTGCGAGAGAGACTGCGAGAGAGACTGCGAGAGAGACTGCGAGAGTGACTGCGAGAGAGACTGCGAGAGAGACTGCGAGAGAGACTGCGAGAGAGACTGCGAGAGAGACTGCGAGGGAGAAAGCGAGAGAGAAAGCGAGAGAGACTGCGAGGGAGACTGCGAGGGAGAAAGCGAGGGAGACTGCAAGGGAGACAGCGAGGGAGACTGCAAGGGAGACAGCGAGAGAGACAGCGAGGGAGACAGCAAGGGAGATAGCAAGGGAGATAGCAAGGGAGATAGCAAGGGAGATAGCGCGGGAGATAGCGAGAGAGACTGCGAGAGAGACTGCGAGAGAGACTGCGAGGGAGACTGCGAGGGAGAAAGCGAGAGAGACTGCGAGGGAGACAGCGATAGAAACTGCGAGGGAGTCAGCGAGAGAGACAGCGAGAGAGACTGCGAGAGAGACTGCGAGAGAGACTGCGAGAGAGACCTCGAGAGAGACCTCGAGGGAGACAGCGAGGGAGACAGCGAGGGAGACAGCGAGGGAGACAGCGAGGGAGACAGCGAGGGAGACAGCGAGGAAGACAGCGAGGTAGACAGCGAGAGAGACTGCGAGGGAGACTGCGAGGGAGACTGCGAGGGAGACTGCGAGGGAGACTGCGAGGGAGACTGCGAGGGAGACTGCGAGGGAGACAGCAAGAGAGACAGCGAGAGAGACTGTGAGGGAGACAGCGAGAGAGACTGCGAGGGAGAAAGCGAGAGAAACTGCGAGAGAGACTGCTATGGAGATAGCGAGAGAGACAGCGAGGGATACAGCGAGAGACACTGCGAGAGAGAATGCGAGGGAGACAGGGATTGAGACGGCGAGGGAGACGGCGAGAGAGAGAGCGAGAGAGAGAGCGAGGGAGAGAGCGAGGGAGAGAGCGAGGGAGACAGCGAGGGAGACAGCGAGGGAGACAGCGAGGGAGACAGCGAGGGAGACAGCGAGGGAGACAGCGAGGGAGACAGCGAGGAAGACAGCGAGGTAGACAGCGAGGGAGACAGCGAGGGAGACAGCGAGGGAGAAAGCGAGGGAGACAGCGAGGGAGACAGCGAGGGAGACAGCGAGGGAGACAGCGAGGGAGACAGCGAGGGAGACAGCGAGGTAGACAGCGAGGTAGACAGCGAGGTAGACAGCGAGAGAGACTTCGAGAGAGACTGCGAGGGAGGCAGCGAGGGAGACAGCGAGGGAGACAGCGAGGGAGACAGCGAGGGAGACAGCGACAGAGACAGCGACAGAGACAGAGACAGCGACAGAGAAAGCGACAGAGACTGCGAGGGACACAGCAAGAGAAACTGCGAGGGAGACAACGAGAGAGAATGCGAGAGAGATCGCGTGAGACAGCGAGGGAGACAGCGAGGGAGACAGCGAGGGAGACAGCGAGGGAGACAGCGAATGAGACTGCGAGGGAGACTGCGAGGGAGACTGCGAGGGAGACTGCGAGGGAGACAGCGAGGGAGACAGCGAGGGAGACAGCGAGGGAGACAGCGAGGGAGACAGCGAGGGAGACAGCGAGGGAGACAGCGAGAGAAACTGCGAGGAAGACTGCGAGAGAGACTGCGAGAGAGACTGCGAGAGAGACTGCGAGAGAGACTGCGAGGGAGACTGCAAGGGAGACTGCAAGAGAGACAGCGAGGGAGACAGCGAGGGAGATAGCGAGGGAGATAGCGAGGGAGATAGCGAGAGAGACTGCGAGAGAGACTGCGAGAGAGACTGCGAGAGAGACTGCGAGAGAGACTGTGAGGACGACAGCGAGGGAGACAGCGAGGGAGACAGCGAGGGAGACTGTGAGGGAGACTGTGAGGGAGACTGTGAGGGAGACTGTGAGGGAGACTGCGAGGGAGACTGCGAGGGAGACTGCGAGGGAGACTGCGAGGGAGACTGCGAGAGAGACTGCGAGAGAGACTGCGAGTGAGAGAGCGAGAGAGAAAGCGAGAGAGACTGCGAGGGAGACAGCGATAGAGACAGCGATAGAGACAGCGAGGGAGTCAGTGAGAGAGACAGTGAGAGAGACTGCGAGAGAGACTGCGAGAGAGACCTCGAGGGAGACAGCGAGGGAGACAGCGAGAGAGACTGTGAGGGAGACAGCGAGGGAGACAGCGAGGGAGACAGCGAGAGAGACTGCGTGGGAGGAAGCGAGAGAAACTGCGAGAGAGACTGCTATGGAGATAGCGAGAGAGAATGCGAGGGAGACAGCGATTGAGACGGCGAGAGAGAGAGCGAGGGAGAGAGCGAGGGAGAGAGCGAGGGAGAGAGCGAGGGAGAGAGCGAGGGAGACAGCGAGGGAGACAGCGAGGGAGACAGCGAGGGAGACAGCGAGGGAGACAGCGAGGGAGACAGCGAGGTAGACAGCGAGAGAGACATCGAGAGAGACTGCGAGGGAGACTGCGAGGGAGGCAGCGAGGGAGGCAGCGAGGGAGACAGCGAGGGAGACAGCGAGGGAGACAGCGAGGGAGACAGCGAGGGAGACAGCGAGGGAGACAGCGAGGGAGACAGCGACAGAGACAGCAATAGAGACTGCGAGAGAGACTGCGAGGGAGACTGCGAGGGAGACAACGAGAGAGAATGCGAGAGAGATCGTGTGAGACAGCGAGGGAGACAGCGAGGGAGATAGCGAGGGAGACAGCGAGGGAGACAGCGAGGGAGACAGCGAGGGAGACAGCGAGGGAGACAGCGAGGGAGACTGCGAGAGAGAGAGCGAGAGACACAGCGAGGGAGACAGCAATAGAGACAGCAAGAGAGACTGCAAGAGAGACTGCAAGAGAGACTGCAAGAGAGACTGCAAGAGAGACTGCAAGAGAGACTGCGAGGGAGACTGCGAGGGAGACTGCGTGGGAGACTGCGAGGGAGACAGCGTGGGAGACAGCGTGGGAGACAGCGTGGGAGACAGCGTGGGAGGCAGCGAGGGAGACAGCGAGAGAGACTGCGAGAGAGACTGCGAGACAGACTGCGAGAGAGACTGCGAGAGAGACTGCGAGAGAGACTGCGAGAGAGACTGCGAGAGTGACTGCGAGAGAGACTGCGAGAGAGACTGCGAGAGAGACTGCGAGAGAGACTGCGAGAGAGACTGCGAGGGAGAAAGCGAGAGAGAAAGCGAGAGAGACTGCGAGGGAGACTGCGAGGGAGAAAGCGAGGGAGACTGCAAGGGAGACAGCGAGGGAGACTGCAAGGGAGACAGCGAGAGAGACAGCGAGGGAGACAGCAAGGGAGATAGCAAGGGAGATAGCAAGGGAGATAGCAAGGGAGATAGCGCGGGAGATAGCGAGAGAGACTGCGAGAGAGACTGCGAGGGAGACTGCGAGGGAGAAAGCGAGAGAGACTGCGAGGGAGACAGCGATAGAAACTGCGAGGGAGTCAGCGAGAGAGACAGCGAGAGAGACTGCGAGAGAGACTGCGAGAGAGACTGCGAGAGAGACCTCGAGAGAGACCTCGAGGGAGACAGCGAGGGAGACAGCGAGGGAGACAGCGAGGGAGACAGCGAGGGAGACAGCGAGGGAGACAGCGAGGAAGACAGCGAGGTAGACAGCGAGAGAGACTGCGAGGGAGACTGCGAGGGAGACTGCGAGGGAGACTGCGAGGGAGACTGCGAGGGAGACAGCAAGAGAGACAGCGAGAGAGACTGTGAGGGAGACAGCGAGAGAGACTGCGAGGGAGAAAGCGAGAGAAACTGCGAGAGAGACTGCTATGGAGATAGCGAGAGAGACAGCGAGGGATACAGCGAGAGACACTGCGAGAGAGAATGCGAGGGAGACAGGGATTGAGACGGCGAGGGAGACGGCGAGAGAGAGAGCGAGAGAGAGAGCGAGGGAGAGAGCGAGGGAGAGAGCGAGGGAGACAGCGAGGGAGACAGCGAGGGAGACAGCGAGGGAGACAGCGAGGGAGACAGCGAGGGAGACAGCGAGGAAGACAGCGAGGAAGACAGCGAGGTAGACAGCGAGGGAGACAGCGAGGGAGACAGCGAGGGAGAAAGCGAGGGAGACAGCGAGGGAGACAGCGAGGGAGACAGCGAGGGAGACAGCGAGGGAGACAGCGAGGGAGACAGCGAGGTAGACAGCGAGGTAGACAGCGAGGTAGACAGCGAGAGAGACTTCGAGAGAGACTGCGAGGGAGGCAGCGAGGGAGACAGCGAGGGAGACAGCGAGGAGACAGCGAGGGAGACAGCGACAGAGACAGCGACAGAGACAGAGACAGCGACAGAGAAAGCGACAGAGACTGCGAGGGACACAGCGAGAGAAACTGCGAGGGAGACAACGAGAGAGAATGCGAGAGAGATCGCGTGAGACAGCGAGGGAGACAGCGAGGGAGACAGCGAGGGAGACAGCGAGGGAGACAGCGAGGGAGACAGCGAATGAGACTGCGAGGGAGACTGTGAGGGAGACTGCGAGGGAGACTGCGAGGGAGACAGCGAGGGAGACAGCGAGGGAGACAGCGAGGGAGACAGCGAGGGAGACAGCGAGGGAGACAGCGAGGGAGACAGCGAGAGAAACTGCGAGGAAGACTGCGAGAGAGACTGCGAGAGAGACTGCGAGAGAGACTGCGAGAGAGACTGCGAGAGAGACTGCGAGGGAGACTGCAAGGGAGACTGCAAGAGAGACAGCGAGGGAGACAGCGAGGGAGATAGCGAGGGAGATAGCGAGAGAGACTGCGAGAGAGACTGCGAGAGAGACTGCGAGAGAGACTGTGAGGACGACAGCGAGGGAGACAGCGAGGGAGACAGCGAGGGAGACTGTGAGGGAGACTGTGAGGGAGACTGTGAGGGAGACTGCTATGGAGACAGCGAGAGAGACAGCGAGGGAGACAGCAATAGAGACAGCAAGAGAGACAGCAAGAGAGACTGCAAGAGAGACTGCAAGAGAGACTGCAAGAGAGACTGCAAGAGAGACTGCGAGGGAGACTGCGAGGGAGACAGCGTGGGAGACTGCGAGGGAGACAGTGTGGGAGACAGCGTGGGAGACAGCGTGGGAGACAGCGTGGGAGGCAGCGAGGGAGACAGCGAGAGAGACTGCGAGAGAGACTGCGAGACAGACTGCGAGAGAGACTGCGAGAGAGACTGCGAGAGAGACTGCGAGAGAGACTGCGAGGGAGATAGCGAGAGAGACTGCGAGAGAGACTGCGAGAGAGACTGCGAGAGAGACTGCGAGAGAGACTGTGAGGACGACAGCGAGGGAGACAGCGAGGGAGACAGCGAGGGAGACTGTGAGGGAGACTGTGAGGGAGACTGTGAGGGAGACTGCTATGGAGACAGCGAGAGAGACAGCGAGGGAGACAGCTAGAGAGACTGCGAGAGTGACTGCGAGGGAGACGGCGAGGGAGATGGCGCGGGCGACGGCGAGAGAGAGAGCGAGAGAGACTGCGAGGGAGACGGCGAGGGAGACGGCGAGGGAGACGGCGAGAGAGACGGCGAGAGAGACGGCGAGAGAGACTGCGAGGGAGACTGCGAGGGAGACTGCGAGGGAGACTGCGAGGGAGACTGCGAGGGAGACAGCGAGAGAGACAGCGAGAGAGACAGCGAGAGAGACTGTGAGAGAGACTGCGAGAGAGACAGTGAGAGGGACTGCGAGAGAGAAAGCCAGAGAGAAAGCCAGAGAGTGCGAGGGAGACAGCGAGGGAGACAGCGAGAGAGAATGCGAGAGAGACTGAGAGGGAGACTGAGAGGGAGACTGAGAGGGAGACGGAGAGGGAGACAGCGAGGGAGACAACGAGAGAGACATCGAGAGAGACATCGAGAGAGACATCCAGGGTGACTTCGAGGGAGACTGCGAGGGAGACAGCGAGAGAGACTGAGAGAGACAGCGAGAGAGACAGCGAGGGAGACAGCGAGGGAGACAGCGAGGGAGACAGCGAGGGAGACAGCGAGGGAGACTGCGAGGGAGACTGCGAGGGAGACTGCGAGGGAGACTGCGAGGGAGACTGCGAGGGAGAGAGCGAGAGAGTCTGCGAGGGAGAGAGCGAGAGAGTCTGCGAGGGAGACTGAGAGAGAGACTGCGAGGGAGACAGCGATGGAGACTGCGAGGGAGACAGCGAGAGAGACTGCGAGAGAGACTGCGAGAGAGACTGCGAGAGAGACTGCGAGAGAGACTGCGAGAGAGACTGCGAGAGAGACTGCGAGAGAGACTGCGAGAGAGACTGCGAGAGAGACTGCGAGAGAGACTGCGAGTGAGACTGTGAGGGAGACAGCGAGAGAGACTGCGAGGGAGAAAGCGAGAGAGACTGCGAGGGAGAAAGCGAGAGAAACTGCGAGAGAGACTGCTATGGAGATAGCGAGAGAGACAGCGAGGGATACAGCGAGAGACACTGCGAGAGAGAATGCGAGGGAGACAGCGATTGAGACGGCGAGGGAGACGGTGAGGGAGACGGCGAGAGAGAGAGCGAGTGAGAGAGCGAGAGAGAGAGCGAGAGAGAGAGCGAAAGAGAGAGCGAGGGAGACAGCGAGGGAGAGAGTGAGGGAGAAAGCGAGAGAGACTGCGAGGGAGACAGCGATAGAAACTGCGAGGGAGTCAGCGAGAGAGACAGCGAGAGAGACTGTGAGAGAGACCTCGAGGGAGAGAGCGAGGGAGACAGCGAGAGAGACTGTGAGGGAGACAGCGAGGGAGACAGCGAGAGAGACAGCAAGAGAGACTGCGAGTGAGACAGCGAGAGAGACTGCGAGGGAGAAAGCGAGAGAAACTGCGAGAGAGACTGCTATGGAGATAGCGAGAGAGACAGCGAGGGATACAGCGAGAGACACTGCGAGAGAGAATGCGAGGGAGACAGCGATTGAGACGGCGAGGGAGACGGCGAGAGAGAGAGCGAGGGAGACAGCGAGGGAGACAGCGAGGGAGACAGCGAGGGAGACAGCGAGGGAGACAGCGAGGGAGACAGCGAGGGAGACAGCGAGGGAGACAGCGAGGAAGACAGCGAGGTAGACAGCGAGAGAGACTGCGAGGGAGACTGCGAGGGAGACTGCGAGGGAGACTGCGAGGGAGACTGCGAGGGAGACTGCGAGGGAGACAGCAAGAGAGACAGCGAGAGAGACTGTGAGGGAGACAGCGAGAGAGACTGCGAGGGAGAAAGCGAGAGAAACTGCGAGAGAGACTGCTATGGAGATAGCGAGAGAGACAGCGAGGGATACAGCGAGAGACACTGCGAGAGAGAATGCGAGGGAGACAGGGATTGAGACGGCGAGGGAGACGGCGAGAGAGAGAGCGAGAGAGAGAGCGAGGGAGAGAGCGAGGGAGAGAGCGAGGGAGACAGCGAGGGAGACAGCGAGGGAGACAGCGAGGGAGACAGCGAGGGAGACAGCGAGGAAGACAGCGAGGAAGACAGCGAGGGAGACAGCGAGGGAGAAAGCGAGGGAGACAGCGAGGGAGACAGCGAGGGAGACAGCGAGGGAGACAGCGAGGGAGACAGCGAGGTAGACAGCGAGAGAGACTTCGAGAGAGACTGCGAGGGAGGCAGCGAGGGAGACAGCGAGGGAGACAGCGAGGGAGACAGCGAGGGAGACAGCGAGGGAGACAGCGACAGAGACAGCGACAGAGACAGCGACAGAGACAGAGACAGAGACAGCGACAGAGAAAGCGACAGAGACTGCGAGGGACACAGCGAGAGAAACTGCGAGGGAGACAACGAGAGAGAATGCGAGAGAGATCGCGTGAGACAGCGAGGGAGACAGCGAGGGAGACAGCGAGGGAGACAGCGAGGGAGACAGCGAGGGAGACAGCGAATGAGACTGCGAGGGAGACTGCGAGGGAGACTGCGAGGGAGATTGCGAGAGAGACAGCGAGGGAGACAGCGAGGGAGACAGCGAGGGAGACAGCGAGGGAGACAGCGAGGGAGACAGCGAGGGAGACAGCGAGAGAAACTGCGAGGAAGACTGCGAGAGAGACTGCGAGAGAGACTGCGAGAGAGACTGCGAGAGAGACTGCGAGGGAGAAAGCGAGAGAGACTGCGAGAGAGACTGCGAGAGAGACTGCGAGAGAGACTGCGAGAGAGACTGCGAGGGAGAAAGCGAGAGAGACTGCGAGGGAGACTGCAAGGGAGACTGCAAGAGAGACAGCGAGGGAGATAGCGAGGGAGATAGCGAGGGAGATAGCGAGAGAGACTGCGAGAGAGACTGCGAGAGAGACTGCGAGAGAGACTGCGAGAGAGACTGCGAGAGAGACTGTGAGGACGACAGCGAGGGAGACAGCGAGGGAGACAGCGAGGGAGACTGTGAGGGAGACTGTGAGGGAGACTGTGAGGGAGACTGCTATGGAGACAGCGAGAGAGACAGCGAGAGAGACAGCGAGGGATACAGCTAGAGAGACTGCGAGAGTGACTGCGAGGGAGACGGCGAGGGAGAAGGCGCGGGCGACGGCGAGAGAGAGAGCGAGAGAGACTGCGAGGGAGACGGCGAGGGAGACGGCGAGGGAGACGGCGAGAGAGACGGCGAGAGAGACGGCGAGAGAGACGGCGAGAGAGACTGCGAGAGAGACTGCGAGGGAGACTGCGAGGGAGACTGCGAGGGAGACTGCGAGGGAGACTGCGAGGGAGACTGCGAGGGAGACTGCGAGGGAGACTGCGAGGGAGACAGCGAGAGAGACAGCGAGAGAGACAGCGAGAGAGACTGTGAGAGAGACTGCGAGAGAGACAGTGAGAGGGACTGCGAGAGAGAAAGCCAGAGAGAAAGCCAGAGAGTGCGAGGGAGACAGCGAGGGAGACAGCGAGAGAGAATGCGAGAGAGACTGAGAGAGAGACTGAGAGGGAGACTGAGAGGGAGACTGAGAGGGAGACGGAGAGGGAGACGGAGAGGGAGACAGCGAGGGAGACAACGAGAGAGACATCGAGAGAGACATCGAGAGAGACATCCAGGGTGACTTCGAGGGAGACTGCGAGGGAGACAGCGAGAGAGACTGAGAGAGACAGCGAGAGAGACAGCGAGGGAGACAGCGAGGGAGACAGCGAGGGAGACTGCGAGGGAGACTGCGAGGGAGACTGCGAGGGAGACTGCGAGGGAGACTGCGAGGGAGAGAGCGAGAGAGTCTGCGAGGGAGAGAGCGAGAGAGTCTGCGAGGGAGACTGAGAGAGAGACTGCGAGGGAGACAGCGATGGAGACTGCGAGGGAGACAGCGAGAGAGACTGCGAGAGAGACTGCGAGAGAGACTGCGAGAGAGACTGCGAGAGAGACTGCGAGAGAGACTGCGAGAGAGACTGCGAGTGAGACTGTGAGGGAGACAGCGAGAGAGACTGCGAGGGAGAAAGCGAGAGAGACTGCGAGGGAGAAAGCGAGAGAAACTGCGAGAGAGACTGCTATGGAGATAGCGAGAGAGACAGCGAGGGATACAGCGAGAGACACTGCGAGAGAGAATGCGAGGGAGACAGCGATTGAGACGGCGAGGGAGACGGTGAGGGAGACGGCGAGAGAGAGAGCGAGTGAGAGAGCGAGAGAGAGAGCGAGAGAGAGAGCGAAAGAGAGAGCGAGGGAGAGAGTGAGGGAGAAAGCGAGAGAGACTGCGAGGGAGACAGCGATAGAAACTGCGAGGGAGTCAGCGAGAGAGACAGCGAGAGAGACTGTGAGAGAGACCTCGAGGGAGAGAGCGAGGGAGACAGCGAGAGAGACTGTGAGGGAGACAGCGAGAGAGACAGCAAGAGAGACTGCGAGTGAGACAGCGAGAGAGACTGCGAGGGAGAAAGTGAGAGAAACTGCGAGAGAGACTGCTATGGAGATAGCGAGAGAGACAGCGAGGGATACAGCGAGAGACACTGCGAGAGAGAATGCGAGGGAGACAGCGATTGAGACGGCGAGGGAGACGGCGAGAGAGAGAGCGAGGGAGACAGCGAGGGAGACAGCGAGGGAGACAGCGAGGGAGACAGCGAGGGAGACAGCGAGGGAGACAGCGAGGGAGACAGCGAGGGAGACAGCGAGGGAGACAGCGACAGAGACTGTGAGAGAGACTGCGAGGGACACAGCGAGAGAGACTGCGAGGGAGACAACGAGAGAGAATGCGAGAGAGATCGTGTGAGACAGCGAGGGAGACAGCGAGGGAGACAGCGAGAGAAACTGCGAGGAAGACTGCGAGAGAGACTGCGAGAGAGACTGCGAGAGAGACTGCGAGAGAGACTGCGAGGGAGAAAGCGAGAGAGACTGCGAGAGAGACTGCGAGAGAGACTGCGAGAGAGACTGCGAGGGAGAAAGCGAGAGAGACTGCGAGGGAGACTGCAAGGGAGACTGCAAGGGAGACTGCAAGAGAGACAGCGAGGGAGATAGCGAGGGAGATAGCGAGGGAGATAGCGAGAGAGACTGCGAGAGAGACTGCGAGAGAGACTGCGAGAGAGACTGCGAGAGAGACTGTGAGGACGACAGCGAGGGAGACAGCGAGGGAGACAGCGAGGGAGACTGTGAGGGAGACTGTGAGGGAGACTGCTATGGAGACAGCGAGAGAGACAGCGAGGGATACAGCTAGAGAGACTGCGAGAGTGACTGCGAGGGAGACGGCGAGGGAGATGGCGCGGGCGACGGCGAGAGAGAGAGCGAGAGAGACTGCGAGGGAGACGGCGAGGGAGACGGCGAGGGAGACGGCGAGGGAGACGGCGAGAGAGACGGCGAGAGAGACGGCGAGAGAGACTGCGAGGGAGACTGCGAGGGAGACTGCGAGGGAGACTGCGAGGGAGACAGCGAGAGAGACAGCGAGAGAGACAGCGAGAGAGACTGTGAGAGAGACTGCGAGAGAGACAGTGAGAGGGACTGCGAGAGAGAAAGCCAGAGAGAAAGCCAGAGAGTGCGAGGGAGACAGCGAGGGAGACAGCGAGAGAGAATGCGAGAGAGACTGAGAGAGAGACTGAGAGGGAGACTGAGAGGGAGACTGAGAGGGAGACTGAGAGGGAGACGGAGAGGGAGACAGCGAGGGAGACAACGAGAGAGACATCGAGAGAGACATCGAGAGAGACATCCAGGGTGACTTCGAGGGAGACTGCGAGGGAGACAGCGAGAGAGACTGAGAGAGACAGCGAGAGAGACAGCGAGGGAGACAGCGAGGGAGACAGCGAGGGAGACAGCGAGGGAGACAGCGAGGGAGACAGCGAGGGAGACTGCGAGGGAGACTGCGAGGGAGACTGCGAGGGAGACTGCGAGGGAGACTGCGAGGGAGACTGCGAGGGAGAGAGCGAGAGAGTCTGCGAGGGAGAGAGCGAGAGAGTCTGCGAGGGAGACTGAGAGAGAGACTGCGAGGGAGACAGCGATGGAGACTGCGAGGGAGACAGCGAGAGAGACTGCGAGAGAGACTGCGAGAGAGACTGCGAGAGAGACTGCGAGAGAGACTGCGAGAGAGACTGCGAGTGAGACTGTGAGGGAGACAGCGAGAGAGACTGCGAGGGAGAAAGCGAGAGAGACTGCGAGGGAGAAAGCGAGAGAAACTGCGAGAGAGACTGCTATGGAGATAGCGAGAGAGACAGCGAGGGATACAGCGAGAGACACTGCGAGAGAGAATGCGAGGGAGACAGCGATTGAGACGGCGAGGGAGACGGTGAGGGAGACGGCGAGAGAGAGAGCAAGTGAGAGAGCGAGAGAGAGAGCGAGAGAGAGAGCGAAAGAGAGAGCGAGGGAGACAGCGAGGGAGAGAGTGAGGGAGAAAGCGAGAGAGACTGCGAGGGAGACAGCGATAGAAACTGCGAGGGAGTCAGCGAGAGAGACAGCGAGAGAGACTGTGAGAGAGACCTCGAGGGAGAGAGCGAGGGAGACAGCGAGAGAGACTGTGAGGGAGACAGCGAGGGAGACAGCGAGAGAGACAGCAAGAGAGACTGCGAGTGAGACAGCGAGAGAGACTGCGAGGGAGAAAGCGAGAGAAACGGCGAGAGAGACTGCTATGGAGATAGCGAGAGAGACAGCGAGGGATACAGCGAGAGACACTGCGAGAGAGAATGCGAGGGAGACAGCGATTGAGACGGCGAGGGAGACGGCGAGAGAGAGAGCGAGGGAGACAGCGAGGGAGACAGCGAGGGAGACAGCGAGGGAGACAGCGAGGGAGACAGCGACAGAGACTGTGAGAGAGACTGCGAGGGACACAGCGAGAGAGACTGCGAGGGAGACAACGAGAGAGAATGCGAGAGAGATCGTGTGAGACAGCGAGGGAGACATCGAGAGAGACTGCGAGGGAGACTGCGAGAGAGACTGCGAGAGAGACTGCGAGAGAGACTGCGAGAGAGACTGCGAGAGAGACTGCGAGGGAGACAGCAAGGGAGACAGCAAGGGAGACAGCAAGGGAGACAGCAAGGGAGACTGCGAGGGAGACTGCGAGGGAGACAGCGAGAGAGACTGCGAGAGAGAGCGCGTGAGAGACAGCGAGAGAGACTGCGTGGGAGACAGTGACGGAGACAGCTCGGGAGACAGCGAGGGAGACAGCGCTGGAGACAGCGAGAGAGAATGCGAGAAGGACTGCGAGAGAGACAGCGAGGGAGAAAGCGAGAGCGACTTTGAGAGAGACTGCGAGGGAGACAGCGAGAGAGACTGTGAGGGAGACAGCGAGGGAGACAGCGAGAGAGACAGCGAGTGAGACTGCGAGTGAGACTGCGAGGGAGACTGCGAGACAGACTGCGAGACAGACTGCGAGACAGACTGCGAGACAGACTGCGAGACAGACTGCGAGACAGACTGCGAGACAGACTGCGAGACAGACTGCGAGACAGACTGCGAGACAGACTGCGAGACAGACTGCGAGGGAGACTGCGAGAGAGAATGCGAGAGAGACTGCGAGAGAGACTGCGAGAGAGACTGCGAGAGACTGCGAGAGACTGCGAGAGACTGCGAGAGACTGCGAGAGACTGCGAGAGACTGCGAGAGACTGCGAGAGGGATATTGAGGGAGACTGCGAGGGAGACAGCGAGGGAGACAGCGAGGGAGACAGCGAGAGAGACAGCGAGAGAGACAGCGAGAGAGACAGCGAGGGAGACAGCGAGGGAGACTGCGAGGGAGACTGCGAGGGAGACTGCGAGAGAGACTGCGAGGGAGACTGCGAGGGAGACTGCGAGGGAGACTGCGAGAGAGACTGCGAGAGAGACTGCGAGAGAGACTGCGAGAGAGAGAGAGAGAGAGAAAGCGAGAGAGAAAGCGAGAGAGACTGCGAGGGAGACAGCGATAGAGACAGCGAGGGAGTCAGTGAGAGAGACAGCGAGAGAGACAGCGAGAGAGACAGCGAGAGAGACCTCGAGGGAGACAGCGAGGGAGACAGCGAGGGAGACAGCGAGGGAGACAGCGAGGGAGACAGCGAGGGAGACAGCGAGGGAGACAGTGAGAGAGACAGCGAGAGAGACTGTGAGGGAGACAGCGAGAGAGACTGCGAGGGAGGAAACGAGAGAAACTGCGAGAGAGACTGCTATGGAGATAGCGAGAGAGACAGCGAGGGATACAGCGAGAGACACTGCGAGAGAGAATGCGAGGGAGACAGCGATTGAGACGGCGAGAGAGAGCGCGAGGGAGACAGCGAGGGAGACAGCGAGGGAAACAGCGAGGGAGACAGCGAGGGAGACAGCGAGGGAGACAGCGAGGTAGACAGCGAGGTAGACAGCGAGGGAGACTGCGAGGGAGACTGCGAGGGAGGCAGCGAGGGAGTCAGCGAGGGAGGCAGCGAGGGAGGCAGCGAGGGAGGCAGCGAGGGAGGCAGCGAGGGAGGCAGCGAGGGAGGCAGCGAGGGAGACAGCGAGGGAGGCAGCGAGGGAGACAGCGACAGAGACAGCAATAGAGACTGCGAGAGAGACTGCGAGGGAGACAACGAGAGAGAATGCGAGAGAGATCGTGTGAGACAGCGAGGGAGACAGCGAGGGAGATAGCGAGGGAGACAGCGAGGGAGACAGCGAGGGAGACAGCGAGGGAGACTGCGAGAGAGAGAGCGAGAGACACAGCGAGGGAGACAGCAATAGAGACTGCAAGTGAGACTGCTAGTGAGACTGCGAGGGAGACAGCGTGGGAGACAGCGTGGGAGGCAGCGAGGGAGACAGCGAGGGAGACAGCGAGGGAGACAGCGAGGGAGACAGCGAGGGAGACAGCGAGGGAGACAGCGAGAGAGACTGCGAGAGAGACTGCGAGAGAGACTGCGAGAGAGACTGCGAGAGAGACTGCGAGAGAGACTGCGAGGGAGAAAGCGAGAGAGAAAGCGAGAGAGAAAGCGAGAGAGACTTCGAGGGAGAAAGCGAGAGAGACTGCGAGGGAGACTGCAAGGGAGACAGCGAGAGAGACAGCGAGGGAGATAGCAAGGGAGATAGCAAGGGAGATAGCGAGAGAGACTGCGAGAGAGACTGCGAGGGAGACTGCGAGGGAGAAAGCGAGAGAGACTGCGAGGGAGACAGCGATAGAAACTGCGAGGGAGTCAGCGAGAGAGACAGCGAGAGAGACTGTGAGAGAGACCTCGAGGGAGACAGCGAGGAAGACAGCGAGGAAGACAGCGAGGAAGACTGTGAGGGAGACAGTGAGGGAGACAGCGAGAGAGACTGTGAGGGAGACAGCGAGAGAGACTGCGAGGGAGAAAGCGAGAGAAACTGCGAGAGAGACTGCTATGGAGATAGCGAGAGAGACAGCGAGGGATACAGCGAGAGACACTGCGAGAGAGAATGCGAGGGAGACAGCGATTGAGACGGCGAGGGAGACGGCGAGGGAGACGGCGAGGGAGACGGCGAGAGAGAGAGCGAGAGAGAGAGCGAGGGAGAGAGCGAGGGAGAGAGCGAGGGAGAGAGCGAGGGAGACAGCGAGGGAGACAGCGAGGGAGACAGCGAGGGAGACAGCGAGGGAGACAGCGAGGGAGAAAGCGAGGGAGAAAGCGAGGGAGAAAGCGAGGGAGAAAGCGAGGGAGACAGCGAGGGAGACAGCGAGGGAGACAGCGAGGTAGACAGCGAGGTAGACAGCGAGAGAGACTTCGAGAGAGACTTCGAGAGAGACTGCGAGGGAGGCAGCGAGGGAGACAGCGAGGGAGACAGCGAGGGAGACAGCGAGGGAGACAGCGACAGAGACAGCGACAGAGACAGCGACAGAGACAGCGACAGAGACAGCGACAGAGACTGTGAGAGAGACTGCGAGGGACACAGCGAGAGAAACTGCGAGGGAGACAACGAGAGAGAATGCGAGAGAGATCGCGTGAGACAGCGAGGGAGACTGCGAGGGAGACTGCGAGGGAGACTGCGAGGGAGACTGCGAGGGAGACTGCGAGGGAGACTGCGAGAGAGACTGCGAGAGAGACAGCGAGGGAGACAGCGAGGGAGACAGCGAGGGAGACAGCGAGAGAAACTGCGAGGCAGACTGCGAGAGAGACTGCGAGAGAGACTGCGAGGGAGAAAGCGAGAGAGACTGCGAGAGAGACTGCGAGAGAGACTGCGAGGGAGAAAGCGAGAGAGACTGCGAGGGAGACTGCAAGGGAGACTGCAAGAGAGACAGCGAGGGAGATAGCGAGGGAGATAGCGAGAGAGACTGCGAGAGAGACTGCGAGAGAGACTGTGAGGGAGACAGCGAGGGAGACTGTGAGGGAGACTGCCATGGAGACAGCGAGAGAGACAGCGAGGGATACAGCGAGAGAGACTGCGAGAGTGACTGCGAGGGAGACGGCGAGGGAGATGGCGAGGGCGACGGCGAGAGAGAGAGCGAGGGAGACTGCGAGGGAGACGGCGAGGGAGACGGCGAGAGAGACAGCGAGGGAGACAGCGAGGGAGACAGCGAGGGAGACAGCGAGGGAGACAGCGAGGGAGACAGCGAGGGAGACAGCGAGGGAGACAGCGAGGGAGACAGCGACAGAGACTGTGAGAGAGACTGCGAGGGACACAGCGAGAGAGACTGCGAGGGAGACAACGAGAGAGAATGCGAGAGAGATCGTGTGAGACGGCGAGGGAGACGGCGAGAGAGAGGGCGAGAGAGACAGCGAGGGAGACAGCGAGGGAGACAGCGAGGGAGACAGCGAGGTAGACAGCGAGGTAGACAGCGAGGGAGACAGCGAGGGAGACAGCGAGGGAGACAGCGAGGGAGACAGCGAGGGAGACAGCGAGGGAGACAGCGAGGGAGACAGCGAGGGAGACAGCGAGGGAGACAGCGAGGGAGACAGCGACAGAGACTGTGAGAGAGACTGCGAGGGACACAGCGAGAGAGACTGCGAGGGAGACAACGAGAGAGAATGCGAGAGAGATCGTGTGAGACAGCGAGGGAGACAGCGAGGGAGACAGCGAGGGTGACAGCGAGGGAGACAGCGAGAGAGACAGCGAGAGAGACTGCGAGGGAGAAAGCGAGAGAGACTGCGAGGGAGAAAGCGAGGGAGAAAGCGAGAGAGACTGCGAGGGAGACTGCAAGGGAGACAGCGAGAGATACAGCGAGAGAGGCAGCGAGGGAGATAGCGAGGGAGATAGCGAGAGAGACTGCGATACAGACTGTGAGGGAGACAGCGAGGGAGACTGTGAGGGAGACTGCGAGAGAGACTGCTATGGAGATAGCGAGAGAGACAGCGAGGGATACAGCGAGAGAGACAGCGAGAGTGACTGCGAGGGAGACGGCGAGGGAGACAGCGATAGAAACTGCGAGGGAGTCAGCGAGAGAGACTGTGAGAGAGACCTCGAGGGAGAGAGCGAGGGAGACAGCGAGAGAGACAGCGAGAGAGACTGTGAGTGAGACAGCGAGGGAGACAGGGAGACAGCGAGGGGGACAGCGAGAGAGACAGCAAGAGAGTCTGCGAGTGAGACTGTGAGGGAGACAGCGAGAGAGACTGCGAGGGAGAAAGCGAGAGAAACTGCGAGAGAGACTGCTATGGAGATAGCGAGAGAGACAGCGAGGGATACAGCGAGAGACACTGCGAGAGAGAATGCGAGGGAGACAGCGAGAGAGACAGCAAGAGAGACTGCGAGTGAGACTGTGAGGGAGACAGCGAGAGAGACTGCGAGGGAGAAAGCGAGAGAAACTGCGAGAGAGACTGCTATGGAGATAGCGAGAGAGACAGCGAGGGATACAGCGAGAGACACTGCGAGAGAGAATGCGAGGGAGACAGCGATTGAGACGGCGAGGGAGACGGCGAGAGAGAGAGCGAGAGAGAGAGCGAGGGAGACAGCGAGGGAGACAGCGAGGGAGACACGAGGGAGACAGCGAGGGAGACAGCGAGGGAGACAGCGAGGGAGACAGCGAGGGAGACAGCGAGGGAGACAGCGAGGGAGACAGCGAGGGAGACAGCGAGGTAGACAGCGAGGTAGACAGCGAGGGAGACAGCGAGGGAGACAGCGAGGGAGACAGCGAGGGAGACAACGAGAGAGAATGCGAGAGAGATCGTGTGAGACAGCGAGGGAGACAGCGAGGGAGACAGCGAGGGAGACTGCGAGAGAGACAGCGAGAGAGACTGCGAGGGAGAAAGCGAGAGAGACTGCGAGGGAGAAAGCGAGGGAGAAAGCGAGAGAGACTGCGAGGGAGACTGCGAGGGAGACTGCAAGGGAGACAGCGAGAGATACAGCGAGGGAGATAGCGAGAGAGACTGCGAGAGAGACTGCGAGAGAGACTGTGAGGGAGACAGCGAGGGAGACTGTGAGGGAGACTGCGAGAGAGACTGCTATGGAGATAGCGAGAGAGACAGCGAGGGATACAGCGAGAGAGACAGCGAGAGTGACTGCGAGGGAGACGGCGAGGGCGACGGCGAGAGAGACTTCGAGAGAGACTGCGAGGGAGACTGTGAGGGAGACTGTGAGGGAGACAGCGAGAGAGACTGCGAGAGAGACTGTGAGGGAGACAGCGAGAGAGACTGCGAGAGAGACTGCGAGAGAGACTGCAAGGGAGACTGCGAGAGAGTCTGCGAGAGAGTCTGCGAGGGAGAGAGCGAGGGAGAAAGCGAGGGAGAAAGCGAGAGAGACTGCGAGGGAGACAGCGAGAGAGACTGCGAGGGAGACAGCGAGAGAGACTGCGAGGGAGAAAGCGAGAGAAACAGCGAGAGAGAATGCTATGGAGATAGCGAGAGAGACAGCGAGGGATACAGCGAGAGACACTGCGAGAGAGAATGCGAGGGAGACAGCGATTGAGACGGCGAGGGAGACGGCGAGGGAGACGGCGAGAGAGACAGCGAGGGAGACAGCGAGGGAGACAGCGAGGGAGACAGCGAGGGAGACAGCGAGGGAGACAGCGAGGGAGACAGCGAGGGAGACAGCGAGGGAGACAGCGAGAGAGACAGCGAGAGAGACAGCGAGAGAGACAGCGAGAGAGACAGCGAGAGAGACAGCGAGAGAGACAGCGAGAGAGATAGCGAGAGAGACTTCGAAAGAGACTTCGAGAGAGACTTCGAGAGAGACTTCGAGAGAGACTGCGAGAGAGACTGCGAGGGAGACAGCGAGGGAGACAGCGAGGGAGACAGCGACAGAGACAGCGACAGAGACAGCGACAGAGACAGCGAGGGAGACAGCGACAGAGACAGGGACAGAGACAGGGACAGAGACAGCGACAGAGACAGCGACAGAGACTGTGAGAGAGACTGCAAGGGACACAGCGAGAGAGACTGCGAGGTAGACAACGAGAGAGAATGCGAGAGAGACCGCGTGAGACAGCGAGGGAGACAGCGAGGGAGACAGCGAGGGAGACAGCGAGGGAGACAGCGAGGGAGACAGCGAGGGAGACTGCGAGAGAGACAGCGAGGGAGACTGCGAGAGAGACAGCGAGGGAGACTGCGAGGGAGACTGCGAGGGAGACTGCGAGGGAGACTGCGAGGGAGACTGCGAGGGAGACTGCGAGGGAGACAGCGAGAGAAACTGCGAGGAAGACTGCGAGAGAGACTGCGAGAGAGACTGCGAGGGAGACTGCGCGGGAGACTGCGAGAGAGACTGCGCGGGAGACTGCGCGGGAGACTGCGCGGGAGAGAGCGATAGAGAGAGCGAGAGAGTGAGCGAGGGAGACAGCGAGGGAGACAGCGAGGGAGACAGCGAGGGAGACAGCGAGGGAGACAGCGAGGGAGACAGCGAGGGAGACAGCGAGAGAGACAGCGAGAGAGACTGCGAGAGAGACTGCGAGAGAGACTGCGAGAGAGACTGCGAGAGAGACTGCGAGGGAGGCAGCGAGGGAGGCAGCGAGGGAGGCAGCGAGGGAGACAGCGAGGGAGACAGCGAGGGAGACAGCGAGGGAGACAGCGACAGAGACAGCGACAGAGACAGCGACAGCGACAGCGAGAGAGGCAGCGACAGAGACTGTGAGAGAGACTGCGAGGGACACAGCGAGAGAGACTGCGAGAGAGACAACGAGAGAGAATGCGAGAGAGATCGCGCGAGACAGCGAGGGAGACAGCGAGGGAGATAGCGAGGGAGACAGCGAGGGAGACAGCGAGGGAGACAGCGAGGGAGACAGCGAGGGAGACAGCGAGAGAAACTGCGAGGAAGACTGCGAGAGAGACTGCGAGAGAGACTGCGAGAGAGACTGCGAGAGAGACTGCGAGAGAGACTGCGAGAGAGACTGCGTGGGAGAAAGCGAGAGAGACTGCGAGAGAGACTGCGAGAGAGACTGCGAGGGAGACTGCAAGGGAGACAGCGAGAGAGACAGCGAGGGAGACAGCGAGGGAGATAGCGAGAGAGACTGCGAGAGAGACTGTGAGGGAGACTGCGAGGGAGAAAGCGAGAGAGACTGCGAGGGAGAAAGCGAGGGAGAAAGCGAGAGAGACTGCGAGGGAGACTGCGAGAGTTACAGCGAGAGAGACAGCGAGGGAGATAGCGAGGGAGATAGCGAGAGAGACTGCGAGAGAGACTGTGAGGGAGACAGCGAGGGAGACTGTGAGGGAGACTGCGAGAGAGACTGCTATGGAGATAGCGAGAGAGACAGCGAGGGATACAGCGAGAGAGACAGCGAGAGTGACTGCGAGGGAGACTGCTATGGAGATAGCGAGAGAGACAGCGAGGGATACAGCGAGAGAGACAGCGAGAGTGACTGCGAGGGAGACGGCGAGGGCGACGGCGAGGGCGACGGCGAGAGAGACTTCGAGAGAGACTGCGAGGGAGACGGCGAGGGAGACGGCGAGAGAGACAGCGAGAGAGACTGTGAGGGAGACTGTGAGGGAGACTGTGAGGGAGACAGCGAGAGAGACTGCGAGAGAGACTGCGAGGGAGACTGCGAGAGAGACTGCGAGAGAGACTGCGAGAGGGACTGCGAGAGGGACTGCGAGAGGGACTGCGAGAGGGACTGCGAGAGAGAAAGCGAGAGAGAAAGCCAGAGAGTGCGAGGGAGACAGCGAGGGAGACAGCTAGAGAGAATGCGAGAGAGACTGAGAGAGAGACTGAGAGATAGACTGAGAGGGAGACTGAGAGGGAGACTGAGAGGGAGACTGAGAGGGAGACTGAGAGGGAGACTGAGAGGGAGACTGAGAGGGAGACAGCGAGGGAGACAACGAGAGAGACATCGAGAGAGACATCGAGAGAGAATGCGAGAGAGACTGCGAGAGAGACATCCAGGGTGACTTCGAGGGAGACAGCGAGGGAGACAGCGAGGGAGACAGCGAGGGAGACTGCGAGGGAGACTGCGAGGGAGACTGCGAGGGAGACTGCGAGGGAGACTGCGAGGGAGACAGCGAGAGAGTCTGCGAGAGAGTCTGCGAGGGAGAGAGCGAGGGAGACTGCGAGGGAGACTGCGAGGGAGACAGCGAGGGAGACAGCGAGGGAGACAGCGAGAGAGACTGCGAGAGAGACTGCGAGAGAGACTGCGAGAGAGACAGCGAGAGAGACTGCGAGGGAGAAAGCGAGAGAAACTGCGAGAGAGACTGCTATGGAGATAGCGAGAGAGACAGCGAGGGATACAGCGAGAGACACTGCGAGAGAGAATGCGAGGGAGACAGCGATTGAGACGGCGAGAGAGAGAGCGATAGAGAGAGCGAGAGAGTGAGCGAGGGAGACAGCGAGGGAGACAGCGAGGGAGACAGCGAGGGAGACAGCGAGGGAGACTGCGAGAGACTGCGAGAGAGACTGCGAGAGAGACTGCGAGAGAGACTGCGAGAGAGACTGCGAGGGAGGCAGCGAGGGAGACAGCGAGGGAGACAGCGAGGGAGACAGCGACGGAGACAGCGACAGAGACTGTGAGAGAGACTGCGAGGGACACAGCGAGAGAGACTGCGAGGGAGACAACGAGAGAGAATGCGAGAGAGATCGCGCGAGACAGCGAGGGAGATAGCGAGGGAGACAGCGAGGGAGACAGCGAGGGAGACAGCGAGGGAGACAGCGAGGGAGACAGCGAGGGAGACAGCGAGGGAGACAGCGAGGGAGACAGCGAGAGAAACTGCGAGGAAGACTGCGAGAGAGACTGCGAGAGAGACTGCGAGAGAGACTGCGAGAGAGACTGCGTGGGAGAAAGCGAGAGAGACTGCGAGAGAGACTGCGAGGGAGATTGCGAGGGAGACTGCAAGGGAGACAGCGAGAGAGACAGCGAGGGAGATAGCGAGAGAGACTGCGAGAGAGACTGCGAGGGAGACTGCGAGGGAGACTGCGAGAGAGACTGCGAGAGAGACTGCTATGGAGATAGCGAGAGAGACAGCGAGAGAGACTGCGAGAGTGACTGCGAGGGAGACGGCGAGGGAGACGGCGAGGGAGACGGCGAGGGCGACGGCGAGGGCGACGGCGAGGGCGACGGCGAGAGAGACGGCGAGAGAGACAGCGAGGGAGACAGCGAGAGAGACTTCGAGAGAGACTGCGAGGGAGACGGCGAGAGAGACAGCGAGAGAGACTGTGAGGGAGACTGTGAGGGAGACAGCGAGAGAGACTGCGAGAGAGACAGTGAGAGGGACTGCGAGAGAGAAAGCGAGAGAGAAAGCCAGAGAGTGCGAGGGAGACAGCGAGGGAGACAGCGAGAGAGAATGCGAGAGAGACTGAGAGAGAGACTGAGAGAGAGACTGAGAGGGAGACTGAGAGGGAGACTGAGAGGGAGACTGAGAGGGAGACTGAGAGGGAGACTGAGAGGGAGACTGAGAGGGAGACAGCGAGGGAGACATCGAGAGAGACATCGAGAGAGACATCGAGAGAGACAGCGAAAGAGAATGCGAGAGAGACTGCGAGAGAGACTGCGAGAGAGACTGCGAGAGAGACTGCGAGAGAGAAATCCAGGGTGACTTCGAGGGAGACTTCGAGGGAGACTTCGAGGGAGACTGCGAGGGAGACTGCGAGGGAGACTGCGAGGGAGACTGCGAGGGAGACTGCGAGAGAGACTGAGAGAGAGACTGAGAGAGAGACTGAGAGAGAGACTGAGAGAGACAGCGAGGGAGACAGCGAGGGAGACAGCGAGGGAGACAGCGAGAGAGTCTGCGAGGGAGAGAGCGAGGGAGAAAGCAAGAGAGACTGCGAGAGAGACTGCGAGGGAGACTGCGAGGGAGACTGCGAGGGAGACAGCGAGGGAGACAGCGAGGGAGACAGCGAGGGAGACAGCGATAGAGACAGCGAGGGAGACAGCGATAGAGACTGCGAGGGAGACAGCGAGGGAGACAGCGATAGAGACTGCGAGGGAGACAGCGAGAGAGACTGCGAGAGAGACTGTGAGAGAGACTACGAGGGAGACAGCGAGAGAGACTACGAGGGAGACAGCGAGAGAGACTGCGAGAGAGACTGCGAGAGAGACTGCGAGAGAGACTGCGAGAGAGACTGCGAGAGAGACTGCGAGGGAGACAGCGAGAGAGACTGCGAGAGAGACTGCGAGGGATACAGCGAGAGAGACGGCGAGAGAGAGGGCGAGAGAGAGAGCGAGGGAGAGAGCGAGGGAGACAGCGAGAGAGACTTCGAGAGAGACTGCGAGGGAGGCAGCGAGGGAGACAGCGAGGGAGACAGCGAGGGAGACAGCGAGGGAGACAGCGAGAGAGACTGCGAGAGCGACTGCTAGGGAGACAGCGAGGGAGACAGCGAGGGAGACAGCGAGGGAGACAGCGAGGGTGACAGCGAGGGAGACAGCGAGAGAAACTGCGAGGAAGACAGCGAGGGAGACAGTGAGGGAGAGAGCGAGGGACACAGCAAGGGAGACAGCGAGGGAGACAGCGAGGGAGACAGCGAGGGAGACGGCGAGGGAGACGGCGAGGGAGACGGCGAGGGAGACGGCGAGGGAGACGGCGAGGGAGACGGCGAGGGCGACGGCGACAGAGACTTCGAGAGAGACTGCGAGGGAGACGGCGAGAGAGACAGCGAGAGAGACTGTGAGGGAGACTGTGAGGGAGACTGTGAGGGAGACTGTGAGGGAGACTGTGAGGGAGACTGTGAGGGAGACAGCGAGAGAGACTGCGAGAGAGACTGCGAGGGAGACAGCGAGAGAGACTGCGAGAGAGACTGCGAGAGGGACTGCGAGAGGGACTGCGAGAGGGACTGCGAGAGGGACTGCGAGAGGGACTGCGAGAGGGACTGCGAGAGGGACTGCGAGAGGGACTGCGAGAGGGAAAGCGAGAGAGAAAGCCAGAGAGTGCGAGGGAGACAGCGAGGGAGACAGCGAGAGAGAATGCGAGAGAGACTGAGAGAGAGACTGAGAGAGAGACTGAGAGAGAGACTGAGAGGGAGACTGAGAGGGAGACTGAGAGGGAGACTGAGAGGGAGACTGAGAGGGAGACTGAGAGGGAGACTGAGAGGGAGACAGCGAGAGAGACATCGAGAGAGACATCGAGAGAGAATGCGAGAGAGACTGCGAGAGAGACATCCAGGGTGACTTCGAGGGAGACAGCGAGAGAGACAGCGAGGGAGACAGCGAGGGAGACAGCGAGGGAGACAGCGAGGGAGACAGCGAGGGAGACAGCGAGAGAGACAGCGAGAGAGACTGCGAGAGAGACTGCGAGGGAGAAAGCGAGAGAAACTGCGAGAGAGACTGCTATGGAGACAGCGAGGGATACAGCGAGAGACACTGCGAGAGAGAATGCGAGGGAGACAGCGATTGAGACGGCGAGAGAGAGAGCGATAGAGAGAGCGAGAGAGTGAGCGAGGGAGACAGCGAGGGAGACAGCGAGGGAGACAGCGAGGGAGACAGCGAGGGAGACAGCGAGAGAGACAGCGAGAGAGACTGCGAGAGAGACTGCGAGAGAGACTGCGAGAGAGACTGCGAGAGAGACTGCGAGGGAGGCAGCGAGGGAGGCAGCGAGGGAGGCAGCGAGGGAGACAGCGAGGGAGACAGCGAGGGAGACAGCGAGGGAGACAGCGAGGGAGACAGCGAGGGAGACAGCGACAGAGACAGCGACAGAGACAGCGACAGCGACAGCGAGAGAGGCAGCGACGGAGACTGTGAGAGAGACTGCGAGGGACACAGCGAGAGAGACTGCGAGAGAGACAACGAGAGAGAATGCGAGAGAGATCGCGCGAGACAGCGAAGGAGACAGCGAGGGAGATAGCGAGGGAGACAGCGAGGGAGACAGCGAGGGAGACAGCGAGAGAAACTGCGAGGAAGACTGCGAGAGAGACTGCGAGAGAGACTGCGAGAGAGACTGCGAGAGAGACTGCGAGAGAGACTGCGAGAGAGACTGCGAGAGAGACTGCGAGAGAGACTGCGTGGGAGAAAGCGAGAGAGACTGCGAGAGAGACTGCGAGAGAGACTGCGAGGGAGACTGCAAGGGAGACAGCGAGAGAGACAGCGAGGGAGATAGCGAGAGAGACTGCGAGAGAGACTGTGAGGGAGACTGCGAGGGAGAAAGCGAGAGAGACTGCGAGGGAGAAAGCGAGGGAGAAAGCGAGAGAGACTGCGAGGGAGACTGCAAGGGAGACAGCGAGAGATACAGCGAGAGAGACAGCGAGGGAGACAGCGAGGGAGATAGCGAGAGAGACTGCGAGAGAGACTGTGAGGGAGACAGCGAGGGAGACTGTGAGGGAGACTGCGAGAGAGACTGCTATGGAGATAGCGAGAGAGACAGCGAGGGATACAGCGAGAGAGACAGCGAGAGTGACTGCGAGGGAGACGGCGAGGGCGACGGCGAGAGAGACTTCGAGAGAGACTGCGAGGGAGACGGCGAGGGAGACGGCGAGAGAGACAGCGAGAGAGACTGTGAGGGAGACTGTGAGGGAGACTGTGAGGGAGACAGCGAGAGAGACTGCGAGAGAGACTGCGAGGGAGACTGCGAGAGAGACTGCGAGAGAGACTGCGAGAGGGACTGCGAGAGGGACTGCGAGAGGGACTGCGAGAGGGACTGCGAGAGGGACTGCGAGAGGGACTGCGAGAGGGACTGCGAGAGAGAAAGCGAGAGAGAAAGCCAGAGAGTGCGAGGGAGACAGCGAGGGAGACAGCTAGAGAGAATGCGAGAGAGACTGAGAGAGAGACTGAGAGATAGACTGAGAGGGAGACTGAGAGGGAGACTGAGAGGGAGACTGAGAGGGAGACTGAGAGGGAGACTGAGAGGGAGACAGCGAGGGAGACAACGAGAGAGACATCGAGAGAGTCATCGAGAGAGAATGCGAGAGAGACTGCGAGAGAGACATCCAGGGTGACTTCGAGGGAGACAGCGAGGGAGACAGCGAGGGAGACTGTGAGGGAGACTGCGAGGGAGACTGCGAGGGTGACTGCGAGGGAGACTGCGAGGGAGACTGCGAGGGAGACTGCGAGGGAGACAGCGAGAGAGTCTGCGAGAGAGTCTGCGAGGGAGAGAGCGAGGGAGACTGCGAGGGAGACTGCGAGGGAGACAGCGAGGGAGACAGCGAGGGAGACAGCGAGAGAGACTGCGAGAGAGACAGCGAGAGAGACAGCGAGAGAGACTGCGAGAGAGACTGCGAGAGAGACTGCGAGAGAGACAGCGAGAGAGACTGCGAGGGAGAAAGCGAGAGAAACTGCGAGAGAGACTGCTATGGAGATAGCGAGAGAGACAGCGAGGGATACAGCGAGAGACACTGCGAGAGAGAATGCGAGGGAGACAGCGATTGAGACGGCGAGAGAGAGAGCGATAGAGAGAGCGAGAGAGTGAGCGAGGGAGACAGCGAGGGAGACAGCGAGGGAGACAGCGAGGGAGACAGCGAGGGAGACAGCGAGGGAGACAGCGAGGGAGACAGCGAGGGAGACAGCGAGGGAGACTGCGAGAGACTGCGAGAGAGACTGCGAGAGAGACTGCGAGAGAGACTGCGAGAGAGACTGCGAGGGAGACTGCGAGGGAGGCAGCGAGGGAGACAGCGAGGGAGACAGCGACGGAGACAGCGACAGAGACAGCGACAGAGACTGTGAGAGAGACTGTGAGAGAGACTGCGAGGGACACAGCGAGAGAGACTGCGAGGGAGACAACGAGAGAGAATGCGAGAGAGATCGCGCGAGACAGCGAGGGAGATAGCGAGGGAGACAGCGAGGGAGACAGCGAGGGAGACAGCGAGGGAGACAGCGAGTGAGACAGCGAGGGAGACAGCGAGGGAGACAGCGAGAGAAACTGCGAGGAAGACTGCGAGAGAGACTGCGAGAGAGACTGCGAGAGAGACTGCGAGAGAGACTGCGAGAGAGACTGCGTGGGAGAAAGCGAGACAGACTGCGAGAGAGACTGCGAGAGAGACTGCGAGGGAGATTGTGAGGGAGACTGCAAGGGAGACAGCGAGAGAGACAGCGAGGGAGATAGCGAGAGAGACTGCGAGAGAGACTGCGAGGGAGACTGCGAGAGAGACTGCGAGAGAGACTGCTATGGAGATAGCGAGAGAGACAGCGAGAGAGACTGCGAGAGTGACTGCGAGGGAGACGGCGAGGGAGACGGCGAGGGAGACGGCGAGGGCGACGGCGAGGGCGACGGCGAGGGCGACGGCGAGGGCGACGGCGAGAGAGACGGCGAGAGAGACAGCGAGGGAGACAGCGAGAGAGACTTCGAGAGAGACTGCGAGGGAGACGGCGAGAGAGACGGCGAGAGAGACAGCGAGAGAGACTGTGAGGGAGACAGCGAGAGAGACTGCGAGAGAGACAGTGAGAGGGACTGCGAGAGAGAAAGCGAGAGAGAAAGCCAGAGAGTGCGAGGGAGACAGCGAGGGAGACAGCGAGAGAGAATGCGAGAGAGACTGAGAGAGAGACTGAGAGAGAGACTGAGAGGGAGACTGAAAGGGAGACTGAAAGGGAGACTGAGAGGGAGACTGAGAGGGAGACTGAGAGGGAGACTGAGAGGGAGACTGAGAGGGAGACTGAGAGGGAGACTGAGAGGGAGACAGCGAGGGAGACATCGAGAGAGACATCGAGAGAGACAGCGAAAGAGAATGCGAGAGAGACTGCGAGAGAGACTGCGAGAGAGACTGCGAGAGAGACTGCGAGAGAGAAATCCAGGGTGACTTCGAGGGAGACTTCGAGGGAGACTTCGAGGGAGACTGCGAGGGAGACTGCGAGGGAGACTGCGAGGGAGACTGCGAGAGAGACTGAGAGAGAGACTGAGAGAGAGACTGAGAGAGAGACTGAGAGAGACAGCGAGGGAGACAGCGAGGGAGACAGCGAGGGAGACAGCGAGAGAGTCTGCGAGGGAGAGAGCGAGGGAGAAAGCAAGAGAGACTGCGAGGGAGACTGCGAGGGAGACTGCGAGGGAGACAGCGAGGGAGACAGCGAGGGAGACAGCGATAGAGACAGCGAGGGAGACAGCGATAGAGACTGCGAGGGAGACAGCGAGGGAGACAGCGATAGAGACTGCGAGGGAGACAGCGAGAGAGACTGCGAGAGAGACTGTGAGAGAGACTACGAGGGAGACAGCGAGAGAGACTACGAGGGAGACAGCGAGAGAGACTGCGAGAGAGACTGCGAGAGAGACTGCGAGAGAGACTGCGAGAGAGACTGCGAGGGAGACAGCGAGAGAGACTGCGAGAGAGACTGCGAGGGATACAGCGAGAGAGACGGCGAGAGAGAGGGCGAGAGAGAGAGCGAGGGAGAGAGCGAGGGAGACAGCGAGAGAGACTTCGAGAGAGACTGCGAGGGAGGCAGCGAGGGAGACAGCGAGGGAGACAGCGAGGGAGACAGCGAGGGAGACAGCGAGGGAGACAGCGAGAGAGACTGCGAGAGCGACTGCGAGGGAGACAGCGAGGGAGACAGCGAGGGAGACAGCGAGGGAGACAGCGAGGGTGACAGCGAGGGAGACAGCGAGAGAAACTGCGAGGAAGACAGCGAGGGAGACAGTGAGGGAGAGAGCGAGGGACACAGCGAGGGAGACAGCGAGGGAGACAGCGAGGGAGACAGCGAGGGAGACAGCGAGGGAGACAGCGAGGGAGACGGCGAGGGAGACGGCGAGGGCGACGGCGACAGAGACTTCGAGAGAGACTGCGAGGGAGACGGCGAGAGAGACAGCGAGAGAGACTGTGAGGGAGACTGTGAGGGAGACTGTGAGGGAGACTGTGAGGGAGACTGTGAGGGAGACAGCGAGAGAGACTGCGAGGGAGACAGCGAGGGAGACAGCGAGAGAGACTGCGAGAGAGACTGCGAGAGAGACTGCGAGAGGGACTGCGAGAGGGACTGCGAGAGGGACTGCGAGAGGGACTGCGAGAGGGACTGCGAGAGGGACTGCGAGAGGGACTGCGAGAGGGAAAGCCAGAGAGAAAGCCAGAGAGTGCGAGGGAGACAGCGAGGGAGACAGCGAGAGAGAATGCGAGAGAGACTGAGAGAGAGACTGAGAGAGAGACTGAGAGGGAGACTGAGAGGGAGACTGAGAGGGAGACTGAGAGGGAGACTGAGAGGGAGACTGAGAGGGAGACTGAGAGGGAGACAGCGAGAGAGACATCGAGAGAGACATCGAGAGAGAATGCGAGAGAGACTGCGAGAGAGACATCCAGGGTGACTTCGAGGGAGACAGCGAGAGAGACAGCGAGGGAGACAGCGAGGGAGACAGCGAGGGAGACAGCGAGGGAGACAGCAAGGGAGACAGCGAGGGAGACAGCGAGGGAGACAGCGAGGGAGACAGCGAGGGAGACAGCGAGGGAGACAGCGAGGGAGACTGCGAGGGAGACTGCGAGGGAGACTGCGAGGGAGACTGCGAGGGAGACAGCGAGAGAGTCTGCGAGAGAGTCTGCGAGGGAGAGAGCGAGGGAGAAAGCGAGAGAGACTGCGAGGGAGACAGCGATAGAGACTGCGAGGGAGACAGCGAGAGAGACTGCGAGGGAGACAGCGAGGGAGACTGCGAGGGAGACTGCGAGGGAGACTGCGAGGGAGACAGCGAGGGAGACAGCGAGGGAGACAGCGAGGGAGACAGCGAGGGAGACAGTGAGAGAGACTGCGAGAGAGACTGCGAGAGAGACTGCGAGAGAGACTGCGAGAGAGACTGCGAGAGAGACAGCGAGAGAGACAGCGAGAGAGACTGCGAGAGAGACAGCGAGAGAGACTGCGAGGGAGAAAGCGAGAGAAACAGCGAGAGAAACAGCGAGAGAGAATGCTATGGAGATAGCGAGAGAGACAGCGAGGGATACAGCGAGAGACACTGCGAGAGAGAATGCGAGGGAGACGGCGATTGAGACGGCGAGGGAGACGGCGAGGGAGACGGCGAGGGAGACGGCGAGGGAGACGGCGAGGGAGACGGCGAGGGAGACGGCGAGAGAGACAGCGAGGGAGACAGCGAGGGAGACAGCGAGGGAGACAGCGAGGGAGACAGCGAGGGAGACAGCGAGAGAGACAGCGAGAGAGACAGCGAGAGAGACAGCGAGAGAGACTGCGAGAGAGACTGCGAGAGAGACTGCGAGAGAGACTGCGAGAGAGACTGCGAGAGAGACTGCGAGAGAGACAGCGAGAGAGACTGCGAGAGAGACAGCGAGAGAGACTGCGAGGGAGAAAGCGAGAGAAACAGCGAGAGAGAATGCTATGGAGATAGCGAGAGAGACAGCGAGGGATACAGCGAGAGACACTGCGAGAGAGAATGCGAGGGAGACGGCGATTGAGACGGCGAGGGAGACGGCGAGGGAGACGGCGAGGGAGACGGCGAGGGAGACGGCGAGGGAGACGGCGAGGGAGACAGCGAGGGAGACAGCGAGGGAGACAGCGAGGGAGACAGCGAGAGAGACAGCGAGAGAGACAGCGAGAGAGACAGCGAGAGAGACAGCGAGAGAGACAGCGAGAGAGACAGCGAGGGAGACAGCGAGGGAGACAGCGAGGGAGACAGCGAGGGAGACAGCGACGGAGACAGCGACAGAGACAGCGACAGAGACAGCGACAGAGACAGCGACAGAGACAGCGACAGAGACTGTGAGAGAGACTGTGAGAGAGACTGTGAGAGAGACTGCGAGAGAGACTGCGAGGGACACAGCGAGAGAGACTGCGAGGTAGACAACGAGAGAGAATGCGAGAGAGATCGCGTGAGACAGCGAGGGAGACAGCGAGGGAGACAGCGAGGGAGACAGCGAGGGAGACAGCGAGGGAGACTGCGAGGGAGACTGCGAGGGAGACTGCGAGGGAGACTGCGAGGGAGACTGCGAGGGAGACTGCGAGAGGGACTGCGAGAGGGACTGCGAGAGGGACTGCGAGAGGGACTGCGAGGGAGACAGCGAGGGAGACAGCGAGGGTGACAGCGAGAGAGACTGCGAGAGAGACTGCGAGAGAGACAGCGAGAGAGACTGCGAGAGAGACTGCGAGGGAGAAAGCGAGAGAAACTGCGAGAGAGACTGCTATGGAGACAGCGATTGAGACGGCGAGAGAGAGAGCGAGAGAGAGAGCGAGAGAGTGAGCGAGGGAGACAGCGATTGAGACGGCGAGAGAGAGAGCGAGAGAGAGAGCGAGAGAGTGAGCGAGGGAGACAGCGAGGGAGACAGCGAGGGAGACAGCGAGGGAGACAGCGAGGGAGACTGCGAGGGAGACTGCGAGAGAGACTGCGAGAGAGACTGCGAGAGAGACTGCGAGAGAGACTGCGAGAGAGACTGCGAGAGAGACTGCGAGAGAGACTGCGAGAGAGACTGCGAGGGAGGCAGCGAGGGAGGCAGCGAGGGAGACAGCGAGGGAGACAGCGAGGGAGACAGCGACAGAGACAGCGACAGAGACAGCGACAGAGACAGCGAGAGAGACAGCGAGAGAGACAGCGAGAGAGACAGCGACAGAGACTGTGAGAGAGACTGCGAGGGACACAGCGAGAGAGACTGCGAGGGAGACAACGAGAGAGAATGCGAGAGAGATCGCGCGAGTCAGCGAGGGAGACAGCGAGGGAGACAGCGAGGGAGACAGCGAGGGAGACAGCGAGGGAGACAGCGAGGGAGACAGCGAGGGAGACAGCGAGAGAAACTGCGAGGGAGACTGCGAGGGAGACTGCGAGAGAGACTGCGAGAGAGACTGCGAGAGAGACTGCGAGAGAGACTGCGAGAGAGACTGCGAGAGAGACTGCGAGAGAGACTGCGAGAGAGACTGCGAGAGAGACTGCGAGGGAGACTGCAAGGGAGACAGCGAGAGAGACAGCGAGGGAGATAGCGAGAGAGACTGCGAGAGAGACTGCGAGAGAGACTGCGAGAGAGACTGCGAGGGAGACTGCGAGAGAGACTGCGAGAGAGACTGCGAGAGAGACTGCTATGGAGATAGCGAGAGAGACAGCGAGAGAGACTGCGAGAGTGACTGCGAGGGAGACGGCGAGGGAGACGGCGAGGGAGACGGCGAGGGAGACGGCGAGGGCGACGGCGAGGGCGACGGCGAGGGCGATGGCGAGAGAGACGGCGAGAGAGACAGCGAGGGTGACAGCGAGAGAGACTGCGAGAGAGACTGCGAGAGAGACAGCGAGAGAGACTGCGAGAGAGACTGCGAGGGAGAAAGCGAGAGAAACTGCGAGAGAGACTGCTATGGAGACAGCGATTGAGACGGCGAGAGAGAGAGCGAGAGAGTGAGCGAGGGAGACAGCGATTGAGACGGCGAGAGAGAGAGCGAGAGAGAGAGTGAGAGAGTGAGCGAGGGAGACAGCGAGGGAGACAGCGAGGGAGACAGCGAGGGAGACAGCGAGGGAGACAGCGAGGGAGACAGCGAGGGAGACAGGGAGGGAGACAGCGAGGGAGACTGCGAGAGACTGCGAGAGAGACTGCGAGAGAGACTGCGAGAGAGACTGCGAGAGAGACTGCGAGAGAGACAGCGAGAGAGACTGCGAGAGTGACTGCGAGAGAGACTGCGAGGGAGGCAGCGAGGGAGACAGCGAGGGAGACAGCGAGGGAGACAGCGACAGAGACAGCGACAGAGACAGCGACAGAGACAGCGAGAGAGACAGCGAGAGAGACAGCGAGAGAGACAGCGACAGAGACTGTGAGAGAGACTGCGAGGGACACAGCGAGAGAGACTGCGAGGGAGACAACGAGAGAGAATGCGAGAGAGATCGCGCGAGACAGCGAGGGAGACAGCGAGGGAGACAGCGAGGGAGACAGCGAGGGAGACAGCGAGGGAGACAGCGAGAGAAACTGCGAGGAAGACTGTGAGAGAGACTGCGAGAGAGACTGCGAGAGAGACTGCGAGAGAGACTGCGAGAGAGACTGCGAGAGAGACTGCGAGAGAGACTGCGAGAGAGACTGCGAGAGAGACTGCGAGGGAGACTGCAAGGGAGACAGCGAGAGAGACAGCGAGGGAGATAGCGAGAGAGACTGCGAGAGAGACTGCGAGAGAGACTGCGAGAGAGACTGCGAGGGAGACTGCGAGAGAGACTGCGAGAGAGACTGCTATGGAGATAGCGAGAGAGACAGCGAGAGAGACTGCGAGAGTGACTGCGAGGGAGACGGCGAGGGAGACGGCGAGGGCGACGGCGAGGGCGACGGCGAGGGCGACGGCGAGGGCGATGGCGAGAGAGACGGCGAGAGAGACAGCGAGGGAGACAGCGAGAGAGACTTCGAGAGAGACTGCGAGGGAGACGGCGAGAGAGACAGCGAGAGAGACTGTGAGGGAGACTGTGAGGGAGACAGCGAGAGAGACTGCGAGAGAGACAGTGAGAGGGACTGCGAGAGAGAAAGCGAGAGAGAAAGCCAGAGAGTGCGAGGGAGACAGCGAGGGAGACAGCGAGAGAGAATGCGAGAGAGACTGAGAGAGAGACTGAGAGAGAGACTGAGAGAGAGACTGAGAGGGAGACTGAGAGGGAGACTGAGAGGGAGACTGAGAGGGAGACAGCGAGGGAGACATCGAGAGAGACATCGAGAGAGACATCGAGAGAGACATCGAGAGAGACAGCGAAAGAGAATGCGAGAGAGACTGCGAGAGAGACTGCGAGAGAGACTGCGAGAGAGACATCCAGGGTGACTTCGAGGGAGACTTCGAGGGAGACTTCGAGGGAGACTGCGAGGGAGACTGCGAGGGAGACTGCGAGAGAGACTGAGAGAGAGACTGCGAGAGAGACTGCGAGAGAGACATCCAGGGTGACTTCGAGGGAGACTTCGAGGGAGACTTCGAGGGAGACTGCGAGGGAGACGGCGAGGGAGACGGCGAGAGAGACAGCGAGGGAGACAGCGAGGGAGACAGCGAGGGAGACAGCGAGGGAGACAGCGAGGGAGACAGCGAGGGAGACAGCGAGAGAGACAGCGAGAGAGACAGCGAGAGAGACAGCGAGAGAGACAGCGAGAGAGACTGCGAGAGAGACTGCGAGAGAGACTGCGAGAGAGACTGCGAGAGAGACAGCGAGAGAGACTGCGAGAGAGACAGCGAGAGAGACTGCGAGGGAGAAAGCGAGAGAAACAGCGAGAGAGAATGCTATGGAGATAGCGAGAGAGACAGCGAGGGATACAGCGAGAGACACTGCGAGAGAGAATGCGAGGGAGACGGCGATTGAGACGGCGAGGGAGACGGCGAGGGAGACGGCGAGGGAGACGGCGAGGGAGACGGCGAGGGAGACAGCGAGGGAGACAGCGAGGGAGACAGCGAGGGAGACTGCGAGGGAGACTGCGAGGGAGACTGCGAGGGAGACTGCGAGGGAGACTGCGAGGGAGACTGCGAGGGAGACTGCGAGAGGGACTGCGAGAGGGACTGCGAGGGAGACAGCGAGGGAGACAGCGAGGGTGACAGCGAGAGAGACTGCGAGAGAGACTGCGAGAGAGACTGCGAGAGAGACTGCGAGAGAGACTGCGAGGGAGAAAGCGAGAGAAACTGCGAGAGAGACTGCTATGGAGACAGCGATTGAGACGGCGAGAGAGAGAGCGAGAGAGAGAGCGAGAGATTGAGCGAGGGAGACAGCGATTGAGACGGCGAGAGAGAGAGCGAGAGAGAGAGCGAGAGAGTGAGCGAGAGAGTGAGCGAGGGAGACAGCGAGGGAGACAGCGAGGGAGACAGCGAGGGAGACAGCGAGGGAGACAGCGAGGGAGACTGCGAGAGACTGCGAGAGAGACTGCGAGAGAGACTGCGAGAGAGACTGCGAGAGAGACTGCGAGAGAGACTGCGAGAGAGACTGCGAGAGAGACTGCGAGGGAGGCAGCGAGGGAGACAGCGAGGGAGACAGCGAGGGAGACAGCGAGGGAGACAGCGACAGAGACAGCGACAGAGACAGCGAGAGAGACAGCGAGAGAGACAGCGAGAGAGACAGCGACAGAGACTGTGAGAGAGACTGCGAGGGACACAGCGAGAGAGACTGCGAGGGAGACAACGAGAGAGAATGCGAGAGAGATCGCGCGAGACAGCGAGGGAGACAGCGAGGGAGACAGCGAGGGAGACAGCGAGGGAGACAGCGAGGGAGACAGCGAGGGAGACAGCGAGAGAAACTGCGAGGGAGACTGCGAGAGAGACTGCGAGAGAGACTGCGAGAGAGACTGCGAGAGAGACTGCGAGAGAGACTGCGAGAGAGACTGCGAGAGAGACTGCGAGAGAGACTGCGAGGGAGACTGCAAGGGAGACAGCGAGAGAGACAGCGAGGGAGACAGCGAGAGAGACTGCGAGAGAGACTGCGAGAGAGACTGCGAGAGAGACTGCGAGGGAGACTGCGAGGGAGACTGCGAGAGAGACTGCGAGAGAGACTGCGAGAGAGACTGCGAGAGAGACTGCGAGAGAGACTGCTATGGAGATAGCGAGAGAGACAGCGAGAGAGACTGCGAGAGTGACTGCGAGAGTGACTGCGAGAGTGACTGCGAGGGAGACGGCGAGGGAGACGGCGAGGGAGACGGCGAGGGAGACGGCGAGGGCGACGGCGAGGGCGACGGCGAGGGCGACGGCGAGGGCGACGGCGAGGGCGATGGTGAGAGAGACGGCGAGAGAGACAGCGAGGGTGACAGCGAGAGAGACTGCGAGAGAGACTGCGAGAGAGACTGCGAGAGAGACTGCGAGGGAGAAAGCGAGAGAAACTGCGAGAGAGACTGCTATGGAGACAGCGATTGAGACGGCGAGAGAGAGAGCGAGAGAGAGAGCGAGAGAGTGAGCGAGGGAGACAGCGATTGAGACGGCGAGAGAGAGAGCGAGAGAGAGAGCGAGAGAGTGAGCGAGGGAGACAGCGAGGGAGACAGCGAGGGAGACAGCGAGGGAGACAGCGAGGGAGACAGCGAGGGAGACAGGGAGGGAGACAGCGAGGGAGACTGCGAGAGACTGCGAGAGAGACTGCGAGAGAGACTGCGAGAGAGACTGCGAGAGAGACTGCGAGAGAGACTGCGAGAGAGACTGCGAGAGAGACTGCGAGGGAGGCAGCGAGGGAGACAGCGAGGGAGACAGCGAGGGAGACAGCGACAGAGACAGCGACAGAGACAGCGAGAGAGACAGCGAGAGAGACAGCGAGAGAGACAGCGACAGAGACTGTGAGAGAGACTGCGAGGGACACAGCGAGAGAGACTGCGAGGGAGACAACGAGAGAGAATGCGAGAGATATCGCGCGAGACAGCGAGGGAGACAGCGAGGGAGACAGCGAGGGAGACAGCGAGGGAGACAGCGAGGGAGACAGCGAGAGAAACTGCGAGGAAGACTGTGAGAGAGACTGTGAGAGAGACTGCGAGAGAGACTGCGAGAGAGACTGCGAGAGAGACTGCGAGAGAGACTGCGAGAGAGACTGCGAGAGAGACTGCGAGGGAGACTGCAAGGGAGACAGCGAGAGAGACAGCGAGGGAGATAGCGAGAGAGACTGCGAGAGAGACTGCGAGAGAGACTGCGAGAGAGACTGCGAGAGAGACTGCGAGGGAGACTGCGAGAGAGACTGCTATGGAGATAGCGAGAGAGACAGCGAGAGAGACTGCGAGAGTGACTGCGAGGGAGACGGCGAGGGAGACGGCGAGGGCGACGGCGAGGGCGACGGCGAGGGCGACGGCGAGGGCGATGGCGAGAGAGACGGCGAGAGAGACAGCGAGGGAGACAGCGAGAGAGACTTCGAGAGAGACTGCGAGGGAGACGGCGAGAGAGACAGCGAGAGAGACTGTGAGGGAGACTGTGAGGGAGACAGCGAGAGAGACTGCGAGAGAGACAGTGAGAGGGACTGCGAGAGAGAAAGCGAGAGAGAAAGCCAGAGAGTGCGAGGGAGACAGCGAGGGAGACAGCGAGAGAGAATGCGAGAGAGACTGAGAGAGAGACTGAGAGAGAGACTGAGAGAGAGACTGAGAGGGAGACTGAGAGGGAGACTGAGAGGGAGACTGAGAGGGAGACTGAGAGGGAGACAGCGAGGGAGACATCGAGAGAGACATCGAGAGAGACATCGAGAGAGACATCGAGAGAGACAGCGAAAGAGAATGCGAGAGAGACTGCGAGAGAGACTGCGAGAGAGACTGCGAGAGAGACTGCGAGAGAGACTGCGAGAGAGACTGCGAGAGAGACATCCAGGGTGACTTCGAGGGAGACTTCGAGGGAGACTTCGAGGGAGACTGCGAGGGAGACTGCGAGGGAGACTGCGAGGGAGACTGCGAGGGAGACTGAGAGAGAGACTGCGAGAGAGACTGCGAGAGAGACATCCAGGGTGACTTCGAGGGAGACTTCGAGGGAGACTTCGAGGGAGACTGCGAGGGAGACGGCGAGGGAGACGGCGAGAGAGACAGCGAGGGAGACAGCGAGGGAGACAGCGAGGGAGACAGCGAGGGAGACAGCGAGGGAGACAGCGAGAGAGACAGCGAGAGAGACAGCGAGAGAGACAGCGAGAGAGACTGCGAGAGAGACTGCGAGAGAGACTGCGAGAGAGACTGCGAGAGAGACTGCGAGAGAGACAGCGAGAGAGACTGCGAGAGAGACAGCGAGAGAGACTGCGAGGGAGAAAGCGAGAGAAACAGCGAGAGAGAATGCTATGGAGATAGCGAGAGAGACAGCGAGGGATACAGCGAGAGACACTGCGAGAGAGAATGCGAGGGAGACGGCGATTGAGACGGCGAGGGAGACGGCGAGGGAGACGGCGAGGGAGACGGCGAGGGAGACAGCGAGGGAGACAGCGAGGGAGACAGCGAGGGAGACAGCGAGGGAGACAGCGAGGGAGACAGCGAGAGAGACAGCGAGAGAGACAGCGAGAGAGACAGCGAGAGAGACAGCGAGGGAGACAGCGAGGGAGACAGCGAGGGAGACAGCGACAGAGACAGCGACAGAGACAGCGACAGAGACAGCGACAGAGACTGTGAGAGAGACTGTGAGAGAGACTGTGAGAGAGACTGCGAGGGACACAGCGAGAGAGACTGCGAGGTAGACAACGAGAGAGAATGCGAGAGAGATCGCGTGAGACAGCGAGGGAGACAGCGAGGGAGACAGCGAGGGAGACAGCGAGGGAGACAGCGAGGGAGACTGCGAGGGAGACTGCGAGGGAGACTGCGAGGGAGACTGCGAGGGAGACTGCGAGGGAGACTGCGAGGGAGACTGCGAGGGAGACTGCGAGAGGGACTGCGAGAGGGACTGCGAGGGAGACAGCGAGGGAGACAGCGAGGGTGACAGCGAGAGAGACTGCGAGAGAGACTGCGAGAGAGACAGCGAGAGAGACTGCGAGAGAGACTGCGAGGGAGAAAGCGAGAGAAACTGCGAGAGAGACTGCTATGGAGACAGCGATTGAGACGGCGAGAGAGAGAGCGAGAGAGAGAGCGAGAGAGTGAGCGAGGGAGACAGCGATTGAGACGGCGAGAGAGAGAGCGAGAGAGAGAGCGAGAGAGTGAGCGAGGGAGACAGCGAGGGAGACAGCGAGGGAGACAGCGAGGGAGACAGCGAGGGAGACAGCGAGGGAGACTGCGAGAGACTGCGAGAGAGACTGCGAGAGAGACTGCGAGAGAGACTGCGAGAGAGACTGCGAGAGAGACTGCGAGAGAGACTGCGAGAGAGACTGCGAGGGAGGCAGCGAGGGAGACAGCGAGGGAGACAGCGAGGGAGACAGCGACAGAGACAGCGACAGAGACAGCGACAGAGACAGCGACAGAGACAGCGAGAGAGACAGCGAGAGAGACAGCGAGAGAGACAGCGACAGAGACTGTGAGAGAGACTGCGAGGGACACAGCGAGAGAGACTGCGAGGGAGACAACGAGAGAGAATGCGAGAGAGATCGCGCGAGACAGCGAGGGAGACAGCGAGGGAGACAGCGAGGGAGACAGCGAGGGAGACAGCGAGGGAGACAGCGAGGGAGACAGCGAGGGAGACAGCGAGGGAGACAGCGAGGGAGACAGCGAGAGAAACTGCGAGGAAGACTGTGAGAGAGACTGCGAGAGAGACTGCGAGAGAGACTGCGAGAGAGACTGCGAGAGAGACTGCGAGAGAGACTGCGAGAGAGACTGCGTGGGAGAAAGCGAGAGAGACTGCGAGAGAGACTGCGAGAGAGACTGCGAGGGAGACTGCAAGGGAGACAGCGAGAGAGACAGCGAGGGAGATAGCGAGAGAGACTGCGAGAGAGACTGCGAGAGAGACTGCGAGGGAGACTGCGAGAGAGACTGCGAGAGAGACTGCTATGGAGATAGCGAGAGAGACAGCGAGAGAGACTGCTAGAGTGACTGCGAGGGAGACGGCGAGGGAGACGGCGAGGGAGACGGCGAGGGCGACGGCGAGGGCGACGGCGAGGGCGATGGCGAGAGAGACGGCGAGAGAGACAGCGAGGGAGACAGCGAGAGAGACTTCGAGAGAGACTGCGAGGGAGACGGCGAGAGAGACAGCGAGAGAGACTGTGAGGGAGACTGTGAGGGAGACAGCGAGAGAGACTGCGAGAGAGACAGTGAGAGGGACTGCGAGAGAGAAAGCGAGAGAGAAAGCCAGAGAGTGCGAGGGATACAGCGAGAGACACTGCGAGAGAGAATGCGAGGGAGACGGCGATTGAGACGGCGAGGGAGACGGCGAGGGAGACGGCGAGGGAGACGGCGAGGGAGACGGCGAGGGAGACAGCGAGGGAGACAGCGAGAGAGACAGCGAGAGAGACAGCGAGAGAGACAGCGAGAGAGACAGCGAGAGAGACAGCGAGGGAGACAGCGAGGGAGACAGCGAGGGAGACAGCGAGGGAGACAGCGAGGGAGACAGCGACAGAGACAGCGACAGAGACAGCGACAGAGACAGCGACAGAGACAGCGACAGAGACAGCGACAGAGACTGTGAGAGAGACTGTGAGAGAGACTGTGAGAGAGACTGCGAGGGACACGGCGAGAGAGACTGCGAGGTAGACAACGAGAGAGAATGCGAGAGAGATCGCGTGAGACAGCGAGGGAGACAGCGAGGGAGACAGCGAGGGAGACAGCGAGGGAGACAGCGAGGGAGACAGCGAGGGAGACTGCGAGGGAGACTGCGAGGGAGACTGCGAGGGAGACTGCGAGGGAGACTGCGAGGGAGACTGCGAGAGGGACTGCGAGAGGGACTGCGAGGGAGACAGCGAGGGAGACAGCGAGGGAGACAGCGAGGGAGACAGCGAGGGTGACAGCGAGAGAGACTGCGAGAGAGACAGCGAGAGAGACTGCGAGAGAGACTGCGAGGGAGAAAGCGAGAGAAACTGCGAGAGAGACTGCTATGGAGACAGCGATTGAGACGGCGAGAAAGAGAGCGAGAGAGAGAGCGAGAGAGTGAGCGAGGGAGACAGCGATTGAGACGGCGAGAGAGAGAGCGAGAGAGAGAGCGAGAGAGTGAGCGAGGGAGACAGCGAGGGAGACAGCGAGGGAGACAGCGAGGGAGACAGCGAGGGAGACAGCGAGGGAGACAGCGAGGGAGACTGCGAGAGACTGCGAGAGAGACTGCGAGAGAGACTGCGAGAGAGACTGCGAGAGAGACTGCGAGAGAGACTGCGAGAGAGACTGCGAGGGAGGCAGCGAGGGAGACAGCGAGGGAGACAGCGAGGGAGACAGCGACAGAGACAGCGACAGAGACAGCGAGAGAGACAGCGAGAGAGACAGCGAGAGAGACAGCGAGAGAGACAGCGAGAGAGACAGCGACAGAGACTGTGAGAGAGACTGCGAGGGACACAGCGAGAGAGACTGCGAGGGAGACAACGAGAGAGAATGCGAGAGAGATCGCGCGAGACAGCGAGGGAGACAGCGAGGGAGACAGCGAGGGAGACAGCGAGGGAGACAGCGAGGGAGACAGCGAGGGAGACAGCGAGAGAAACTGCGAGGAAGACTGTGAGAGAGACTGCGAGAGAGACTGCGAGAGAGACTGCGAGAGAGACTGCGAGAGAGACTGCGAGAGAGACTGCGAGAGAGACTGCGTGGGAGAAAGCGAGAGAGACTGCGAGAGAGACTGCGAGAGAGACTGCGAGGGAGACTGCAAGGGAGACAGCGAGGGAGACAGCGAGGGAGATAGCGAGGGAGATAGCGAGAGAGACTGCGAGAGAGACTGCGAGGGAGACTGCGAGAGAGACTGCGAGAGAGACTGCTATGGAGATAGCGAGAGAGACAGCGAGAGAGACTGCGAGAGTGACTGCGAGGGAGACGGCGAGGGAGACGGCGAGGGAGACGGCGAGGGCGACGGCGAGGGCGACGGCGAGGGCGATGGCGAGAGAGACGGCGAGAGAGACAGCGAGGGAGACAGCGAGAGAGACTTCGAGAGAGACTGCGAGGGAGACGGCGAGAGAGACAGCGAGAGAGACTGTGAGGGAGACTGTGAGGGAGACAGCGAGAGAGACTGCGAGAGAGACAGTGAGAGGGACTGCGAGAGAGAAAGCGAGAGAGAAAGCCAGAGAGTGCGAGGGAGACAGCGAGGGAGACAGCGAGAGAGACTGAGAGAGAGACTGAGAGAGAGACTGAGAGAGAGACTGAGAGAGAGACTGAGAGGGAGACTGAGAGGGAGACTGAGAGGGAGACTGAGAGGGAGACTGAGAGGGAGACTGAGAGGGAGACTGAGAGGGAGACTGAGAGGGAGACAGCGAGGGAGACATCGAGAGAGACATCGAGAGAGACATCGAGAGAGACATCGAGAGAGACATCGAGAGAGAATGCGAGAGAGACTGCGAGAGAGACTGCGAGAGAGACTGCGAGAGAGACATCCAGGGTGACTTCGAGGGAGACTTCGAGGGAGACTTCGAGGGAGACTGCGAGGGAGACTGCGAGGGAGACTGCGAGGGAGACTGCGAGGGAGACTGCGAGAGAGACCGCGAGAGAGACATCCAGGGTGACTTCGAGGGAGACTTCGAGGGAGACTTCGAGGGAGACTGCGAGGGAGACTGCGAGGGAGACTGCGAGGGAGACTGCGAGGGAGACTGCGAGGGAGACTGCGAGAGAGACTGAGAGAGAGACTGAGAGAGAGTCTGAGAGAGACAGCGAGGGAGACAGCGAGGGAGACAGCGAGGGAGACAGCGAGAGAGTCTGCGAGGGAGAGAGCGAGGGAGAAAGCAAGAGAGACTGCGAGAGAGACTGCGAGGGAGACTGCGAGGGAGACTGCGAGGGAGACAGCGATAGAGACTGCGAGGGAGACAGCGATAGAGACTGCGAGGGAGACAGCGATAGAGACTGCGAGGGAGACAGCGAGAGAGACTGCGAGAGAGACTGTGAGAGAGACTACGAGGGAGACAGCGAGAGAGACTGTGAGGGAGACAGCGAGAGAGACTGCGAGAGAGACTGCGAGAGAGACTGCGAGAGAGACTGCGAGAGAGACTGCGAGAGAGACTGCGAGAGAGACTGCGAGAGAGACTGCGAGGGAGACAGCGAGAGAGACTGCGAGAGAGACTGCGAGAGAGACTGCGAGGGATACAGCGAGAGACACTGCGAGAGAGACTGCGAGGGAGACGGCGAGAGAGAGGGCGAGAGAGAGAGCGAGGGAGAGAGCGAGGGAGACAGCGAGAGAGACTTCGAGAGAGACTGCGAGGGAGGCAGCGAGGGAGACAGCGAGGGAGACAGCGAGGGAGACAGCGAGGGAGACAGCGAGAGCGACTGCGAGAGCGACTGCTAGGGAGACAGCGAGGGAGACAGCGAGGGTGACAGCGAGGGTGACAGCGAGGGTGACAGCGAGGGAGACAGCGAGAGAAACTGCGAGGAAGACAGCGAGGGAGACAGTGAGGGAGAGAGCGAGGGACACAGCGAGGGAGACAGCGAGGGAGACAGCGAGGGAGACAGCGAGGGAGACAGCGAGGGAGACAGCGAGGGAGACAGCGAGGGAGACAGCGAGGGAGACAGCGAGAGAGACTGCGAGGGAGACAGCGAGAGAGACAGCGAGAGAGACAGCGAGAGAGACAGCGAGGGAGAAAGCGAGGGAGACGGCGAGAGAGACGGCGAGAGAGACTGCGAGAGAGACTGCGAGAGAGACAGCGAGAGAGACAGCGAGAGAGACAGCGAGAGAGAATGCGAGAGGGACAGCGAGAGAGACTGCGAGAGAGACTGCGAGAGAGACTGCGAGAGAGACAGCGAGAGAGACAGCGAGAGAGACTGCGAGAGAGACTGCGAGAGAGACAGCGAGAGAGACTGCGAGAGGGACAGCGAGAGAGACTGCGAGAGAGACTGCGAGAGAGACTGCGAGAGAGACAGCGAGAGAGACTGCGAGAGAGACTGCGAGAGAGACTGCGAGAGAGACTGCGAGAGAGACTGCGAGAGAGACTGCGAGGGAGACAACGAGAGAGACTGCGAGGGAGACAACGAGAGAGACTGCGAGGGAGACAGCGAGAGAGACTGCGAGGGAGACAGCGAGGGAGATAGCGAGGGAGATAGCGAGCGAGACAGCGAGGGAGACAGCGAGAGAAACTGCGAGGAAGACTGCGAGAGAGACTGCGAGAGAGACTGCGAGAGAGACTGCGAGAGAGACTGCGAGAGAGACTGCGAGAGAGACTGCGAGAGAGACTGCGAGAGAGACTGCGTGGGAGAAAGCGAGAGAGACTGCGAGAGAGACTGCGAGAGAGACTGCGAGGGAGACTGCAAGGGAGACAGCGAGAAAGACAGCGAGGGAGATAGCGAGAGAGACTGCGAGAGAGACTGCGAGAGAGACTGCGAGGGAGACTGTGAGGGAGACTGCGAGAGAGACTGCTTTGGAGATAGCGAGAGAGACAGCGAGGGATACAGCGAGAGAGACTGCGAGAGTGACTGCGAGGGAGACGGCGAGGGAAACTGCGAGGGCGATGGCGAGGGCGACGGCGAGAGAGAGAGCGAGAGAGACAGCGAGGGAGACAGCGAGAGAGACTGCGAGGGAGACGGCGAGAGAGACAGCGAGAGAGACTGTGAGGGAGACTGTGAGGGAGACAGCGAGAGAGACAGCGAGAGAGACAGCGAGAGAGACTGCGAGAGAGACAGTGAGAGGGAATGCGAGAGAGAAAGCGAGAGAGAAAGCCAGAGAGTGTGAGGGAGACAGCGAGAGAGAATGCGATAGAGACTGAGAGAGAGACTGAGAGAGAGACTGAGAGAGAGACTGAGAGGGAGAAAGCGAGGGAGACAGCGAGAGAGACTGCGAGAGAGACTGCGAGAGAGACTGCGAGAGAGACAGCGAGAGAGACAGCGAGAGAGACAGCGAGAGAGACAGCGAGAGGGACAGCGAGAGAGACTGCGAGAGAGACTGCGAGAGAGACTGCGAGAGAGACAGCGAGAGAGACTGCGAGAGAGACTGCGAGAGAGACAGCGAGAGAGACAGCGAGAGAGACTGCGAGAGAGACTGCGAGAGGGACAGCGAGAGGGACAGCGAGAGAGACTGCGAGAGAGACTGCGAGAGAGACTGCGAGAGAGACTGCGAGAGAGACAGCGAGAGAGACTGCGAGAGAGACTGCGAGAGAGACTGCGAGAGAGACTGCGAGAGAGACTGCGAGGGAGACAACGAGAGAGACTGCGAGGGAGACAACGAGAGAGACTGCGAGGGAGACAACGAGAGAGACTGCGAGGGAGACAGCGAGGGAGATAGCGAGGGAGATAGCGAGCGAGACAGCGAGGGAGACAGCGAGAGAAACTGCGAGGGAGACTGCGAGAGAGACTGCGAGAGAGACTGCGAGAGAGACTGCGAGAGAGACTGCGAGAGAGACTGCGAGAGAGACTGCGTGGGAGAAAGCGAGAGAGACTGCGAGAGAGACTGCGAGAGAGACTGCGAGGGAGACTGCAAGGGAGACAGCGAGAGAGACAGCGAGGGAGATAGCGAGAGAGACTGCGAGAGAGACTGCGAGAGAGACTGTGAGGGAGACTGCGAGAGAGACTGCTTTGGAGATAGCGAGAGAGACAGCGAGGGATACAGCGAGAGAGACTGCGAGAGTGACTGCGAGGGAGACGGCGAGGGAGACGGCGAGGGCGAAGGCGAGGGCGACGGCGAGAGAGAGAGCGAGAGAGACAGCGAGGGAGACAGCGAGAGAGACTGCGAGGGAGACGGCGAGAGAGACAGCGAGAGAGACTGCGAGGGAGACTGTGAGGGAGACAGCGAGAGAGACAGCGAGAGAGACTGCGAGAGAGACTGCGAGAGAGACTGCGAGAGAGACAGTGAGAGGGAATGTGAGAGAGAAAGCGAGAGAGAAAGCCAGAGAGTTTCAGGGAGACAGCGAGAGAGAATGCGATAGAGACTGAGAGAGAGACTGAGAGAGAGACTGAGAGGGAGACAGCGAGGGAGACATCGAGGGAGACATCGAGGGAGACATCGAGGGAGACTGAGAGAGACAGCGAGGGAGACAACGAGGGAGACAGTGAGAGAGTCTGCGAGGGAGAGAGCGAGGGAGAAAGCGAGAGAGACTGCGAGAGAGACTGCGAGGGAGACTGCGAGGGAGACAGCGATAGAGACTGCGAGGGAGACAGCGAGAGAGACTGCGAGAGAGACTGTGAGAGAGACTGCGAGAGAGACTGCGAGAGAGACTGCGAGAGAGACAGTGAGAGGGAATGCGAGAGAGAAAGCGAGAGAGAAAGCCAGAGAGTGTGAGGGAGACAGCGAGAGAGAATGCGATAGAGACTGAGAGAGAGACTGAGAGAGAGACTGAGAGGGAGACAGCGAGGGAGACATCGAGGGAGACATCGAGGGAGACTGAGAGAGACAGCGAGGGAGACAACGAGGGAGACAGTGAGAGAGTCTGCGAGGGAGAGAGCGAGGGAGAAAGCGAGAGAGACTGCGAGAGAGACTGCGAGGGAGACAGCGAGAGAGACTGTGAGGGAGACAGCGAGGGAGACAGCGAGGGAGACAGCGAGAGAGACTGCGAGAGAGACTGCGAGAGAGACTGCGAGAGAGACTGCGAGAGAGACTGCGAGAGAGACAGCGAGAGAGACTGTGAGGGAGAAAGCGAGAGAAACTGCGAGAGAGACAGCGAGGGATACAGCGAGAGACACTGCGAGAGAGAGCGAGGGAGAGAGCGAGGGAGACAGCGAGAGAGACTTCGAGAGAGACTTCGAGAGAGACTTCGAGAGAGACTGCGGGGGAGACAGCGAGGGAGACAGCGAGGGAGACAGCGAGGGAGACAGCGAGGGAGACAGCGAGGGAGAAAGCGAGAGAAACTGCGAGAGAGACAGCGAGGGATACAGCGAGAGACACTGCGAGAGAGAGCGAGGGAGAGAGCGAGGGAGAGAGCGAGAGAGACTTCGAGAGAGACTTCGAGAGAGACTGCGGGGGAGGCAGCGAGGGAGACAGCGAGGGAGACAGCGAGGGAGACAGCGAGGGAGACAGCGAGGGAGACAGCGAGGGAGACAGCGAGGGAGACAGCGAGGGAGACTGTGAGGGAGACTGCGAGAGAGACTGCGAGAGGGACAGTGAGAGAGACTGCGAGAGGGACAGCGAGAGAGACTGCGAGAGAGACTGCGAGAGAGACTGCGAGAGAGACTGCGAGAGAGACTGCGAGAGAGACTGCGAGAGAGACTGCGAGAGAGACTGCGAGAGAGACTGCGAGAGAGACTGCAAAGGAGACTGCGAGAGAGATGGAGAGAGAGACGGCGAGAGAGATGGAGAGAGAGACGGCGAGAGAGACGGCGAGAGAGACAGTGAGGGAGAGAGCGAGAGAGACTGCGAGGGAGACAGCGAGAGAGACGGCGAGAGATACAGCGAGGGATAGAGCGAGTGAGACAGCGAGGGAGACAGCGAGAGTACATTGAGAGAGACAGCGAGAGAGACTGCGAGAGAGACGGCCAGGGAGACGGCCAGGGAGACGGCCAGGGAGACGGCCAGGGAGACGGCCAGGGAGACTGCCAGGGAGACGGCCAGGGAGACGGCCAGGGAGACTGCCAGGGAGACTGCCAGGGAGACGGCCAGGGAGACGGCCAGGGAGACGGCCAGGGAGACGGCCAGGGAGACGGCCAGGGAGACGGCCAGGGAGACGGCGAGGGAGACGGCGAGGGAGACAGCGAGGGAGACAGCGAGGGAGACAGCGAGGGAGACAGCGACAGAGACAGCGACAGAGACAGCGACAGAGACAGCGACAGAGACAGCGACAGAGACAGCGACAGAGACAGCGACAGAGACAGCGACAGAGACAGCGACAGAGACGGAGACAGCGAGGGAGACAGCGAGGGAGACAGCGAGGGAGACAGCGAGAGAGACAGCTGGGGATACAGAGAGAGTGACTGCAAGGGAGACGGCGAGGGAGACGACGAGGGAGACAGCGAGGGAGACAGCGAGGGAGACAGCGAGGGAGACAGCGAGAGAGACTGCGAGAGAGACTGCGAGAGAGACTGCGAGAGAGACTGCGAGAGAGACTGCGAGGGAGACTGCGAGGGAGACTGCGAGGGAGACAGCGAGGGAGGCAGCGAGGGAGACACGAGGGAGACAGCGAGGGAGACAGCGAGGGACACAGCGAGGGACACAGCGAGGGACACAGCGAGGGACACAGCGAGGGACACAGCGAGGGAGACAGCGAGAGAGACAGCGAGAGAGACAGCAAGAGAGACTGCGAGAGAGACTGCGAGAGAGAGCGCGTGAGACAGCGAGGGAGACAGCGAGGGAGACAGCGAGGGTAACAGCGAGGGAGACAGCGAGAGAAACTGCGAGGAAGACAGTGAGAGAGACTGCGAGAGAGACGGCGAGGGAGACAGCGAGAGAGACTGCGAGGGAGACAGCGAGAGAGACAGCGAGAGAGACAGCGAGGGAGAAAGCGAGGGAGACAGCGAGAGAGACTGCGAGAGAGACTGCGAGAGAGACTGCGAGGGAGACAGCGAGAGAGACAGCGAGAGAGAATGCAAAGGAGACTGCGAGAGAGACAGCGAGAGAGACTGCGAGAGGGACAGCGAGAGAGACTGCGAGAGGGACAGCGAGAGGGACAGCGAGAGAGACTGCGAGAGAGACTGCGAGAGAGACTGCGAGAGAGACTGCGAGAGAGACTGCGAGAGAGACTGCGAGAGAGACTGCGAGAGAGACTGCGAGAGAGACTGCGAGAGAGACTGCGAGAGAGACTGCAAAGGAGACTGCGAGAGAGATGGAGAGAGAGATGGAGAGAGAGACGGCGAGAGAGACAGTGAGGGAGAGAGCGAGAGAGACTGCGAGGGAGACAGCGAGAGAGACTGCGAGAGGGACAGCGAGAGAGACTGCGAGAGGGACAGCGAGAGAGACTGCGAGAGAGACTGCGAGAGAGACTGCGAGAGAGACTGCGAGAGAGACTGCGAGAGAGACTGCGAGAGAGACTGCGAGAGAGACTGCAAAGGAGACTGCAGGAGAGATGGAGAGAGAGACGGCGAGAGAGATGGAGAGAGAGACGGCGAGAGAGACGGCGAGAGAGACAGTGAGGGAGAGAGCGAGAGAGACTGCGAGGGAGACAGCGAGAGAGACTGTGAGAGATACAGCGAGGGATAGAGCGAGTGAGACAGCGAGGGAGACAGCGAGAGTACATTGAGAGAGACAGCGAGAGAGACTGCGAGAGAGACGGCCAGGGAGACGGCCAGGGAGACGGCCAGGGAGACGGCCAGGGAGACTGCCAGGGAGACTGCCAGGGAGACTGCCAGGGAGACGGCCAGGGAGACGGCCAGGGAGACGGCCAGGGAGACGGCCAGGGAGACGGCCAGGGAGACGGCCAGGGAGACGGCCAGGGAGACGGCCAGGGAGACGGCGAGGGAGACAGCGAGGGAGACAACGAGAGAGACTGCGAGGGAGACAGCGAGGGAGATAGCGAGGGAGATAGCGAGCGAGACAGCGAGGGAGACAGCGAGAGAAACTGCGAGGGAGACTGCGAGAGAGACTGCGAGAGAGACTGCGAGAGAGACTGCGAGAGAGACTGCGAGAGAGACTGCGAGAGAGACTGCGAGAGAGACTGCGAGAGAGACTGCGTGGGAGAAAGTGAGAGAGACTGCGAGAGAGACTGCGAGAGAGACTGCGAGGGAGACTGCAAGGGAGACAGCGAGAGAGACAGCGAGGGAGATAGCGAGAGAGACTGCGAGAGAGACTGCGAGAGAGACTGTGAGGGAGACTGCGAGAGAGACTGCTTTGGAGATAGCGAGAGAGACAGCGAGGGATACAGCGAGAGAGACTGCGAGAGTGACTGCGAGGGAGACGGCGAGGGAGACGGCGAGGGCGAGAGAGAGAGCGAGAGAGACAGCGAGGGAGACAGCGAGAGAGACTGCGAGGGAGACGGCGAGAGAGACAGCGAGAGAGACTGTGAGGGAGACTGTGAGGGAGACAGCGAGAGAGACAGCGAGAGAGACAGTGAGAGGGAATGCGAGAGAGAAAGCGAGAGAGAAAGCCAGAGAGTGTGAGGGAGACAGCGAGAGAGAATGCGATAGAGACTGAGAGAGAGACTGAGAGAGAGACTGAGAGGGAGACAGCGAGGGAGACAGCGAGGGAGACTGAGAGAGACAGCGAGGGAGACAACGAGGGAGACAGTGAGAGAGTCTGCGAGGGAGAGAGCGAGGGAGAAAGCGAGAGAGACTGCGAGAGAGACTGCGAGGGAGACTGCGAGGGAGACAGCGATAGAGACTGCGAGGGAGACAGCGAGAGAGACTGTGAGAGAGACTGCGAGAGAGACTGCGAGAGAGACTGCGAGAGAGACAGTGAGAGGGAATGCGAGAGAGAAAGCGAGAGAGAAAGCCAGAGAGTGTGAGGGAGACAGCGAGAGAGAATGCGATAGAGACTGAGAGAGAGACTGAGAGAGAGACTGAGAGGGAGACAGCGAGGGAGACATCGAGGGAGACATCGAGGGAGACTGAGAGAGACAGCGAGGGAGACAACGAGGGAGACAGTGAGAGAGTCTGCGAGGGAGAGAGCGAGGGAGAAAGCGAGAGAGACTGCGAGAGAGACTGCGAGGGAGACAGCGAGAGAGACTGTGAGGGAGACAGCGAGGGAGACAGCGAGGGAGACAGCGAGAGAGACTGCGAGAGAGACTGCGAGAGAGACTGCGAGAGAGACTGCGAGAGAGACTGCGAGAGAGACTGCGAGAGAGACAGCGAGAGAGACTGTGAGGGAGAAAGCGAGAGAAACTGCGAGAGAGACAGCGAGGGATACAGCGAGAGACACTGCGAGAGAGAGCGAGGGAGAGAGCGAGGGAGACAGCGAGAGAGACTTCGAGAGAGACTTCGAGAGAGACTGCGGGGGAGACAGCGAGGGAGACAGCGAGGGAGACAGCGAGGGAGACAGCGAGGGAGACAGCGAGGGAGACAGCGAGGGAGAAAGCGAGAGAAACTGCGAGAGAGACAGCGAGGGATACAGCGAGAGACACTGCGAGAGAGAGCGAGGGAGAGAGCGAGGGAGACAGCGAGAGAGACTTCGAGAGAGACTTCGAGAGAGACTTCGAGAGAGACTGCGGGGGAGGCAGCGAGGGAGACAGCGAGGGAGACAGCGAGGGAGACAGCGAGGGAGACAGCGAGGGAGACAGCGAGGGAGACAGCGAGAGAGACAGCGAGAGAAACTGCGAGGAAGACAGCGAGAGAGACTGCGAGAGAGACGGCGAGGGAGACAGTGAGGGAGAGAGCGAGGGACACAGCGAGGGACACAGCGAGGGACACAGCGAGGGAGACAGCGAGGGAGACAGCGAGGGAGACAGCGAGGGAGACAGCGAGGGAGACAGCGAGGGAGACAGCGAGGGAGACAGCGAGGGAGACAGCGAGAGAGACAGCGAGAGAGACAGCGAGAGAGACAGCGAGAGAGACAGCGAGGGAGAAAGCGAGGGAGACAGCGAGAGAGACTGCGAGAGAGACTGCGAGGGAGACAGCGAGAGAGACAGCGAGAGAGAATGCAAAGGAGACTGCGAGAGAGACAGCGAGATAGACTGCGAGAGGGACAGCGAGAGAGACTGCGAGAGGGACAGCGAGAGAGACTGCGAGAGAGACTGCGAGAGAGACTGCGAGAGAGACTGCGAGAGAGACTGCGAGAGAGACTGCGAGAGAGACTGCGAGAGAGACTGCGAGAGAGACTGCAAAGGAGACTGCGAGAGAGATGGAGAGAGAGATGGAGAGAGAGACGGCGAGAGAGACAGTGAGGGAGAGAGCGAGAGAGACTGCGAGGGAGACAGCGAGAGAGACTGCGAGAGGGACAGTGAGAGAGACTGCGAGAGGGACAGCGAGAGAGACTGCGAGAGAGACTGCGAGAGAGACTGCGAGAGAGACTGCGAGAGAGACTGCGAGAGAGACTGCAAAGGAGACTGCGAGAGAGATGGAGAGAGAGACGGCGAGAGAGATGGAGAGAGAGACGGCGAGAGAGACGGCGAGAGAGACGGCGAGAGAGACAGTGAGGGAGAGAGCGAGAGAGACTGCGAGGGAGACAGCGAGAGAGACTGTGAGAGATACAGCGAGGGATAGAGCGAGTGAGACAGCGAGGGAGACAGCGAGAGTACATTGAGAGAGACAGCGAGAGAGACTGCGAGAGAGACGGCCAGGGAGACGGCCAGGGAGACGGCCAGGGAGACGGCCAGGGAGACGGCCAGGGAGACGGCCAGGGAGACGGCCAGGGAGACGGCCAGGGAGACGGCCAGGGAGACGGCCAGGGAGACGGCCAGGGAGACGGCGAGGGAGACAGCGAGGGAGACAGCGAGGGAGACAGCGAGGGAGACAGCGAGGGAGACAGCGACAGAGACAGCGACAGAGACAGCGACAGAGACAGCGACAGAGACAGCGACAGAGACGGAGACAGCGAGGGAGACAGCGAGGGAGACAGCGAGGGAGACAGCGAGAGAGACAGCCGGGGATACAGAGAGAGTGACTGCAAGGGAGACGGCGAGGGAGACGACGAGGGAGACAGCGAGGGAGACAGCGAGGGAGACAGCGAGGGAGACAGCGAGAGAGACTGCGAGAGAGACTGCGAGAGAGACTGCGAGAGAGACTGCGAGAGAGACTGCGAGGGAGACTGCGAGGGAGACTGCGAGGGAGACAGCGAGGGAGACAGCGAGGGAGGCAGCGAGGGAGACACGAGGGAGACAGCGAGGGAGACTGCGAGGGACACAGCGAGGGACACAGCGAGGGACACAGCGAGGGACACAGCGAGGGACACAGCGAGGGACACAGCGAGGGAGACAGCGAGAGAGACAGCGAGAGAGACAGCGAGAGAGACAGCAAGAGAGACTGCGAGAGAGACTGCGAGAGAGAGCGCGTGAGACAGCGAGGGAGACAGCGAGGGAGACAGCGAGGGTAACAGCGAGGGAGACAGCGAGAGAAACTGCGAGGAAGACAGTGAGAGAGACTGCGAGAGAGACGGCGAGGGAGACGGTGAGGGAGAGAGCGAGGGACACAGCGAGGGACACAGCGAGGGAGACAGCGAGGGAGACTGCGAGGGAGACAGCGAGGGAGACAGCGAGGGAGACAGCGAGGGAGACAGCGAGAGAGACTGCGAGGGAGACAGCGAGAGAGACAGCGAGAGAGACAGCGAGGGAGAAAGCGAGGGAGACAGCGAGAGAGACTGCGAGAGAGACTGCGAGAGAGACTGCGAGGGAGACAGCGAGAGAGACAGCGAGAGAGAATGCAAAGGAGACTGCGAGAGAGACAGCGAGAGAGACTGCGAGAGGGACAGCGAGAGAGACTGCGAGAGGGACAGCGAGAGAGACTGCGAGAGAGACTGCGAGAGAGACTGCGAGAGAGACTGCGAGAGAGACTGCGAGAGAGACTGCGAGAGAGACTGCGAGAGAGACTGCGAGAGAGACTGCAAAGGAGACTGCGAGAGAGATGGAGAGAGAGATGGAGAGAGAGACGGCGAGAGAGACAGTGAGGGAGAGAGCGAGAGAGACTGCGAGGGAGACAGCGAGAGAGACTGCGAGAGGGACAGTGAGAGAGACTGCGAGAGGGACAGCGAGAGAGACTGCGAGAGAGACTGCGAGAGAGACTGCGAGAGAGACTGCGAGAGAGACTGCGAGAGAGACTGCGAGAGAGACTGCGAGAGAGACTGCGAGAGAGACTGCGAGAGAGACTGCAAAGGAGACTGCGAGAGAGATGGAGAGAGAGACGGCGAGAGAGATGGAGAGAGAGACGGCGAGAGAGACGGCGAGAGAGACAGTGAGGGAGAGAGCGAGAGAGACTGCGAGGGAGACAGCGAGAGAGACTGTGAGAGATACAGCGAGGGATAGAGCGAGTGAGACAGCGAGGGAGACAGCGAGAGTACATTGAGAGAGACAGCGAGAGAGACTGCGAGAGAGACGGCCAGGGAGACGGCCAGGGAGACGGCCAGGGAGACGGCCAGGGAGACGGCCAGGGAGACGGCCAGGGAGACGGCCAGGGAGACTGCCAGGGAGACTGCCAGGGAGACTGCCAGGGAGACGGCCAGGGAGACGGCCAGGGAGACGGCCAGGGAGACGGCCAGGGAGACGGCCAGGGAGACGGCCAGGGAGACGGCCAGGGAGACGGCGAGGGAGACAGCGAGGGAGACAGCGAGGGAGACAGCGAGGGAGACAGCGAGGGAGACAGCGAGGGAGACAGCGACAGAGACAGCGAGAGAGACAGCGACAGAGACAGCGACAGAGACAGCGACAGAGACGGAGACAGAGACGGAGACAGCGAGGGAGACAGCGAGGGAGACAGCGAGGGAGACAGCGAGAGAGACAGCCGGGGATACAGAGAGAGTGACTGCAAGGGAGACGGCGAGGGAGACGACGAGGGAGACAGCGAGGGAGACAGCGAGGGAGACAGCGAGGGAGACAGCGAGAGAGACTGCGAGAGAGACTGCGAGAGAGACTGCGAGAGAGACTGCGAGAGAGACTGCGAGAGAGACTGCGAGGGAAACTGCGAGGGAGACTGCGAGGGAGACAGCGAGGGAGGCAGCGAGGGAGACACGAGGGAGACAGCGAGGGAGACAGCGAGGGACACAGCGAGGGACACAGCGAGGGACACAGCGAGGGACACAGCGAGGGAGACAGCGAGGGAGACAGCGAGAGAGACAGCGAGAGAGACAGCGAGAGAGACTGCGAGAGAGACTGCGAGAGAGAGCGCGTGAGACAGCGAGGGAGACAGCGAGGGAGACAGCGAGGGTAACAGCGAGGGAGACAGCGAGAGAAACTGCGAGGAAGACAGTGAGAGAGACTGCGAGAGAGACGGCGAGGGAGACAGCGAGGGAGAGAGCGAGGGACACAGCGAGGGACACAGCGAGGGAGACAGCGAGGGAGACAGCGAGGGAGACAGCGAGGGAGACAGCGAGGGAGACAGCGAGGGAGACAGCGAGGGAGACAGCGAGGGAGACAGCGAGAGAGACTGCGAGGGAGACAGCGAGAGAGACAGCGAGAGAGACAGCGAGGGAGAAAGCGAGGGAGACAGCGAGAGAGACTGCGAGAGAGACTGCGAGAGAGACTGCGAGAGAGACTGCGAGAGAGACTGCGAGGGAGACAGCGAGAGAGACAGCGAGAGAGAATGCAAAGGAGACTGCGAGAGAGACAGCGAGAGAGACTGCGAGAGGGACAGCGAGAGAGACTGCGAGAGGGACAGCGAGAGAGACTGCGAGAGAGACTGCGAGAGAGACTGCGAGAGAGACTGCAAAGGAGACTGCGAGAGAGATGGAGAGAGAGATGGAGAGAGAGACGGCGAGAGAGACAGTGAGGGAGAGAGCGAGAGAGACTGCGAGGGAGACAGCGAGAGAGACTGCGAGAGAGACTGCGAGAGGGACAGTGAGAGAGACTGCGAGAGGGACAGCGAGAGAGACTGCGAGAGAGACTGCGAGAGAGACTGCGAGAGAGACTGCGAGAGAGACTGCGAGAGAGACTGCAAAGGAGACTGCGAGAGAGATGGAGATAGAGACGGCGAGAGAGATGGAGAGAGAGACGGCGAGAGAGACGGCGAGAGAGACAGTGAGGGAGAGAGCGAGAGAGACTGCGAGGGAGACAGCGAGAGAGACTGTGAGAGATACAGCGAGGGATCGAGCGAGTGAGACAGCGAGGGAGACAGCGAGAGTACATTGAGAGAGACAGCGAGAGAGACAGCGAGAGAGACGGCCAGGGAGACGGCCAGGGAGACGGCCAGGGAGACGGCCAGGGAGACGGCCAGGGAGACGGCCAGGGAGACGGCCAGGGAGACGGCCAGGGAGACGGCCAGGGAGACGGCCAGGGAGACAGCGAGGGAGACAGCGACAGAGACAGCGACAGAGACAGCGACAGAGACAGCGACAGAGACAGCGACAGAGACAGCGACAGAGACAGCGTCAGAGACAGCGTCAGAGACAGCGACAGAGACGGAGACAGCGAGGGAGACAGCGAGGGAGACAGCGAGAGAGACAGCCGGGGATACAGAGAGAGTGACTGCAAGGGAGACGGCGAGGGAGACGGCGAGGGAGACAGCGAGGGAGACAGCGAGGGAGACAGCGAGGGAGACAGCGAGGGAGACAGCGAGGGAGACAGCGAGGGAGACAGCGAGAGAGACTGCGAGAGAGACTGCGAGAGAGACTGCGAGAGAGACTGCGAGGGAGACACGAGGGAGACAGCGAGGGAGACAGCGAGGGAGACAGCGAGGGAGACAGCGAGGGACACAGCGAGGGACACAGCGAGGGAGACAGCGAGGGAGACAGCGAGGGAGACAGCGAGAGAGACAGCGAGAGAGACTGCGAGAGAGAGCGAGGGAGACAGCGAGGGAGACAGCGAGGGAGACAGCGAGGGAGACAGCGAGGGAGACAGCGAGGGAGACAGCGAGGGAGAGAGCGAGAGACACAGCGAGGGGGACAGCGAGAGAGACTGCAAGAGAGACTGCAAGGGTGACAGCGAGAGAGACAGCGAGGGAGAAAGCGATGGAGACAGCGAGAGAGACAGCGAGAGAGACAGCGAGAGAGACAGCGAGAGAGACAGCGTGGGAGACAGCGAGGGAGACAGCGAGGGAGACAGCGAGGGAGACAGCGAGGGAGACAGCGAGGGAGACAGCGAGGGAGACAGCGAGGGAGACTGCGAGGGAGACTGCGAGGGAGACTGCGAGGGAGACTGCGAGGGAGACTGCGAGGGAGACTGCGAGGGAGACTGCGAGGGAGACTGCGAGGGAGACTGCGAGAGAGACTGCGAGAGAGACTGCGAGAGGGACAGCGAGAGAGACTGCAAAGGAGACTGCGAGAGAGATGGAGAGAGAGACGGTGAGAGAGATGGAGAGAGAGACGGCGAGAGAGACGGCGAGAGAGACGGCGAGAGAGAATGTGAGGGTGACAGCGCTGGAGACAGCGAGAGAGACTGCGAGAAGGACTGCGAGAGAGAAAGCGAGGGAGACAGCGAGAGAGACTGCGAGAGAGAAAGCGAGAGCGACTTCGAGTTAGACTGCGAGGGAGACAGCGAGAGAGACAGCGAGAGAGACAGCGAGAGAGAAAGCGAGGGAGACAGCGAGAGAGACTGCGAGAGAGACAGCGAGAGAGACTGCGAGAGGGACAGCGAGAGAGACTGCGAGAGGGACAGCGAGAGAGACTGCGAGAGGGACAGCGAGAGAGACTGCGAGAGAGACTGTGAGAGAGACTGCGAGAGAGACTGCGAGAGAGACTGCAAAGGAGACTGCGAGAGAGATGGAAAGAGAGACGGCGAGAGAGATGGAGAGAGAGACGGCGAGAGAGACGGCGAGAGAGACGGCGAGAGAGACGGCGAGAGAGACGGCGAGAGAGACGGTGAGGGAGAGAGCGAGAGAGACTGCGAGGGAGACAGCGAGAGAGACAGCGAGAGAGACAGCGAGAGAGACTGTGAGAGATACAGCGAGGGATAGAGCGAGTGAGACAGCGAGGGAGACAGCGAGAGTACATTGAGAGAGACAGCGAGAGTACATTGAGAGAGACAGCGAGAGAGACTGCGAGAGAGACGGCCAGGGAGACGGCCAGGGAGACGGCCAGGGAGACGGCCAGGGAGACGGCCAGGGAGACGGCCAGGGAGACGGCCAGGGAGACGGCCAGGGAGACAGCGAGGGAGACAGCGAGGGAGACAGCGACAGAGACAGCGACAGAGACAGCGACAGAGACAGCGACGGAGACAGCGAGGGAGACTGCGAGGGAGACTGCGAGGGAGACTGCGAGGGAGACTGCGAGAGAGACTGCGAGGGAGACTGCGAGGGAGACTGCGAGGGAGGCAGCGAGGGAGACAGCGAGGGAGACAGCGAGGGAGACAGCGAGGGAGACAGCGAGGGAGACAGCGAGGGAGACAGCGAGGGAGACACGAGGGAGACAGCGAGGGAGACAGCGAGGGAGACAGCGAGGGAGACAGCGAGGGAGACAGCGAGGGAGACAGCGAGGGAGACTGCGAGAGAGACAGCGAGGGACACAGCGAGGGACACAGCGAGGGACACAGCGAGGGACACAGCGAGGGACACAGCGAGGGACACAGCGAGGGACACAGCGAGGGACACAGCGAGAGAGACTGCGAGAGAGAGCGCGTGAGACAGCGAGGGAGACAGCGAGGGAGACAGCGAGGGAGACAGCGAGGGAGACAGCGAGAGACACAGCGAGGGGGACAGCGAGAGAGACTGCAAGAGAGACTGCAAGGGAGACAGCGAGGGAGAAAGCGATGGAGACAGCGAGAGAGACAGCGAGAGAGACTGCGTGGGAGACAGCGAGGGAGACAGCGAGGGAGACAGCGAGGGAGACAGCGAGGGAGACAGCGAGGGAGACTGCGAGGGAGACTGCGAGGGAGACTGCGAGGGAGACTGCGAGGGAGACAGTGAGGGAGGCAGCGAGGGAGGCAGCGAGGGAGACAGCGAGGGAGACAGCGAGGGAGACACGAGGGAGACAGCGAGGGAGACAGCGAGGGAGACAGCGAGGGAGACAGCGAGGGAGACAGCGAGGGAGACTGCGAGAGAGACTGCGAGGGACACAGCGAGGGACACAGCGAGGGACACAGCGAGGGACACAGCGAGGGACACAGCGAGAGAGACAGCGAGAGAGACAGCGAGAGAGACTGCGAGAGAGAGCGCGTGAGACAGCGAGGGAGACAGCGAGGGAGACAGCGAGAGACACAGCGAGGGAGACAGCGAGAGACACAGCGAGGGGGACAGCGAGAGAGACTGCAAGAGAGACTGCAAGGGAGACAGCGAGGGAGAAAGCGATGGAGACAGCGAGAGAGACAGCGAGAGAGACTGCGTGGGAGACAGCGAGGGAGACAGCGAGGGAGACTGCGAGGGAGACTGCGAGGGAGACTGCGAGGGAGACTGCGAGGGAGACTGCGAGGGAGACTGCGAGGGAGACTGCGAGGGAGACTGCGAGGGAGACTGCGAGGGAGACAGTGAGAGACACTGCGAGAGAGAATGTGAGGGTGACAGCGCTGGAGACAGCGAGAGAGACTGCGAGAAGGACTGCGAGAAGGACTGCGAGAGAGACAGCGAGGGAGAAAGCGAGAGCGACTTCGAGAGAGACTGCGAGGGAGACAGCGAGAGAGACTGTGAGGGAGACAGCGAGAGAGACTGCGAGGGAGACTGCGAGGGAGACTGCGAGGGAGACTGCGAGGGAGACTGCGATGGAGACTGCGAGGGAGACAGCGAGAGACACTGCGAGAGAGAATGCGAGGGAGACAGCGATGAAGACGGCGAGGGAGACGGCGAGAGAGAGAGCGAGAGAGAGAGCGAGGGAGACAGCGAGGGAGACAGCGAGGGAGACAGCGAGGGAGACAGCGAGGGAGACAGCGAGGTAGACAGCGAGAGAGACTTCGAGGGAGACAGCGAGGGAGACAGCGAGGGAGACAGCGAGGGAGACAGCGAGGGAGACAGCAATAGAGACTGCGAGAGAGACTGCCAGGGACACAGCGAGAGAGACTACAAGGGAGACAACGAGAGAGAATGCGAGAGAGATCACGTGAGACAGCGAGGGAGACAGCGTGGGAGGCAGCGAGGTAGACACTGAGAGAAACTGCGAGGGAGACTGCGAGAGAGACTGCGAGAGAGACTGCGAGAGAGACTGCGAGAGAGACTGCGAGAGAGACTGCGAGAGAGACTGCGAGAGAGACTGCGAGGGACACAGCGAGGAAGACAGCGAGAGAGATTGCGAGAGCGACTGCTAGGGAGACAGCGAGGGAGGCAGCGAGGGAGACAGCGAGGGAGACAGCGAGAGAGACTGCTAGGGAGACAGCGAGGGAGGCAGCGAGGGAGACAGCGAGGGAGACAGCGAGGGAGACAGCGAGGGAGACAGCGAGAGAAACTGCGAGGAAGACAGCGAGAGAGACTGCGGGAGAGACTGCGGGAGAGACTGCGGGAGAGACGGCGAGGAAGACTGTGAGGGAGACTGCGAGGGAGAGAGCGAGGGACTCGGCGAGGGAGACAGCGAGGGAGACAGCGAGGGAGACAGCGAGGGAGACAGCGAGGGAGACAGCGAGGGAGACAGCGAGAGAGACTGCGAGGGAGACAGCGAGAGAGACTGCAAGAGAGACTGCGAGGGAGACAGCGTGGGAGACAGCGTGGGAGACAGCGAGGGAGACAGCGAGGGAGACAGCGAGGGAGACAGCGAGGGAGACAGCGAGAGAGACAGCGAGAGAGACTGCGAGAGAGACTGCGAGAGCGACTGCGAGAGAGACTGCGAGGGAGACAGCGAAAGAGACTGTGAGGGAAACAGCGAGGGAGACAGCGAAAGAGACTGCGAGAGAGACAGCGAGAGAGGCAGCGAGAGAGACAGCGAGAGAGACAGCGAGAGAGACAGCGAGAGAGACTGCGAGAGAGACTGCGAGAGAGACTGCGAGAGAGACTGCGAGAGAGACTGCGAGAGAGACTGCGAGAGGGACTGCGAGAGGGACTGCGAGAGGGACAGCGAGAGGGACAGCGAGAGGGACAGCGAGAGGGACAGCGAGGGAGAAAGCGAGAGAGACTGCGAGAGGGACAGCGAGAGAGACTGCGAGAGAGACTGCGAGAGAGACTGCGAGAGGGACTGCGAGAGGGACTGCGAGAGGGACAGCGAGAGGGACAGCGAGAGGGACAGCGAGAGGGACAGCGAGGGAGAAAGCGAGGCAGAAAGCGTGAGAGACTGTGTGGGAGACTGCAAGGGAGACAGCGAGAGAGACTGTGAGGGAGACAGCGAGGGAGACTGCGAGAGAGACTGCGAGAGAGACTGCGAGAGAGACTGCGAGAGAGACTGCGAGAGAGACTGCGAGGGAGACTGCGAGGGAGACTGCGAGGGAGACTGCGAGGGAGACAGCGAGGGAGACAGCGAGGGAGACAGCGAGGGAGACAGCGAGGGAGACAGCGAGAGAGACAGTGAGGGAGAGAGCGAGAGAGACTGCGAGGGAGACAGCGAGGGAGACAGCGAGAGAGACAGCGAGAGAGACAGCGAGAGAGACAGCGAGAGAGACTGTGAGAGAGACTGCGAGAGAGACTGCGAGAGATACAGCGAGGGATAGAGCGAGTGAGACAGCGAGGGAGACAGCGAGAGTACATTGAGGGAGACGGCCAGGGAGACGGCCAGGGAGACGGCCAGGGAGACGGCCAGGGAGACGACCAGGGAGACGACGAGGGATACGACGAGGGAGACAGCGACAGAGACAGCGACAGAGACAGCGACAGAGACAGCGACAGAGACAGCGACAGAGACAGCGACAGAGACAGCGAGGGAGACAGTGAGAGAGACTGCGATGGAGATAGCGAGAGAGACAGCTGGGGATACAGAGAGAGTGACTGCAAGGGAATCGGCGAGGGAGACGGCGAGGGAGACAGCGAGGGAGACAGCGAGGGAGACAGCGAGGGAGACAGCGAGGGAGACAGCGAGGGAAACAGCGAGGGACACAGCGAGGGACACAGCGAGGGACACAGCGAGGGACACAGCGAGGGAGACTGCGAGGGAGACAGCGAGAGAGACTGCGAGAGAGAGCGCGTGAGACAGCGAGAGACACAGCGAGGGAGACAGCGAGAGAGACTGCAAGAGAGACTGCAAGGGAGACAGCGAGGGAGACAGCGAGGGAGACAGCAAGGGAGACAGCGAGGGAGACAGCGAGGGAGACAGCGAGGGAGACAGCGCTGCAGACAGCGAGAGAGACTGCGAGGGAGAAAGCGAGAGCGACTTCGAGAGAGACTGCGAGGGAAACAGCGAGAGAGACTGTGAGGGAAACAGCGAGGGAGACTGCGAGGGAGACTGCGAGGGAGACTGCGAGGGAGACTGCGAGGGAGACTGCGAGGGAGACTGCGAGGGAGACTGCGAGGGAGACTGCGAGGGTGACTGCGAGAGAGACTGCGAGAGAGACTGCGAGAGAGACTGCGAGGGAGACTGCGAGGGAGACTGCGAGGGAGACTGCGAGAGAGACTGTGAGGGAGACAGCGAGAGAGACTGCGAGAGGGACAGCGAGAGAGACTGCGAGAGGGACTGCGAGAGGGACTGCGAGAGGGACTGCGAGAGGGACAGCGAGGGAGAAAGCGAGGCAGAAAGCGTGAGAGACTGTGTGGGAGACTGCAAGGGAGACAGCGAGAGAGACTGTGAGGGAGACAGCGAGGGAGACTGCGAGAGAGACTGCGAGAGAGACTGCGAGAGAGACTGCGAGAGAGACTGCGAGAGAGACTGCGAGAGAGACTGCGAGAGAGACTGCGAGGGAGACTGCGAGGGAGACTGCGAGGGAGACTGCGAGGGAGACTGCGAGGGAGACTGCGAGGGAGACAGCGAGGGAGACAGCGAGGGAGACTGCGAGAGAGACAGTGAGGGAGAGAGCGAGAGAGACTGCGAGGGAGACAGCGAGAGAGACAGCGAGAGAGACAGCGAGAGAGACTGTGAGAGAGACTGCGAGAGATACAGCGAGGGATAGAGCGAGTGAGACAGCGACGGAGACAGCGACAGAGACAGCGACAGAGACAGCGACAGAGACAGCGACAGAGACAGCGACAGAGACAGCGACAGAGACAGTGAGAAAGACTGCGATGGAGATAGCGAGAGAGACAGCTGGGGATACAGAGAGAGTGACTGCAAGGGAGACGGCGAGGGAGACGGCGAGGGAGACGGCGAGGGACACAGCGAGGGAGACAGCGAGGGAAACAGCGAGGGAAACAGCGAGGGAAACAGCGAGGGACACAGCGAGGGACACAGCGAGGGACACAGCGAGGGACACAGCGAGGGACACAGCGAGGGAGACAGCGAGGGAGACAGCGAGAGAGACAGCGAGAGAGACAGCGAGAGAGACTGCGAGAGAGAGCGCGTGAGACAGCGTGGGAGACAGCGAGAGACACAGCGAGGGAGACAGCGAGAGAGACTGCAAGAGAGACAGCGAGGGAGACAGCGAGAGTACATTGAGAGAGACAGCGAGAGAGACTGCGAGAGAGACTGCGAGAGAGACTGCGAGGGAGACTGCGAGGGAGACTGCGAGGGAGACGGCCTGGGAGACGGCGAGGGAGACAGCGAGGGAGACTGCGAGGGAGACAGCGAGGGAGACAGCGACAGAGACAGCGACAGAGACAGCGACAGCGACAGAGACAGAGACAGCGACAGAGACAGCGACAGAGACAGAGACAGCGACAGAGACAGCGACAGAGACAGCGACAGAGACAGCGACAGAGACAGAGACAGCGACAGAGACAGCGACAGAGACAGAGACAGCGACAGAGACAGCGACAGAGACAGCGACAGAGACAGAGACAGCGACAGAGACAGCGACAGAGACAGAGACAGAGACAGCGACAGAGACAGAGACAGCGACAGAGACAGAGACAGAGACAGAGACAGAGACAGAGACAGCGACAGAGACAGAGACAGCGACAGAGACAGAGACAGCGACAGAGACAGAGACAGCGACAGAGACAGCGACAGAGACAGCGACAGAGACAGCGACAGAGACAGAGACAGCGACAGAGACAGCGACAGAGACAGAGACAGCGACAGAGACAGCGACAGAGACAGCGACAGAGACAGAGACAGCGACAGAGACAGCGACAGAGACAGAGACAGAGACAGCGACAGAGACAGAGACAGCGACAGAGACAGCGACAGAGACAGAGACAGAGACAGAGACAGCGACAGAGACAGAGACAGCGACAGAGACAGAGACAGCGACAGAGACAGCGACAGAGACAGAGACAGAGACAGAGACAGCGACAGAGACAGAGACAGAGACAGAGACAGCGACAGAGACAGAGACAGCGACAGCGACAGAGACAGAGACAGAGACAGAGACAGCGACAGAGACAGCGACAGAGACAGCGACAGAGACAGAGACAGAGACAGCGACAGAGACAGCGACAGAGAAAGCGACAGAGACAGCGACAGAGACAGAGACAGCGACAGAGACAGAGACAGCGACAGAGACAGCGACAGAGACAGCGACAGAGACAGAGACAGCGACAGAGACAGAGACAGAGACAGAGACAGCGACAGAGACAGCGACAGAGACAGCGACAGAGACAGCGACAGAGACAGCGACAGAGACAGAGACAGCGACAGAGACAGAGACAGCGACAGAGACAGAGACAGCGACAGAGACAGCGACAGAGACAGAGACAGCGACAGAGACAGCGACAGAGACAGAGACAGAGACAGCGACAGAGACAGAGACAGAGACAGAGACAGCGACAGAGACAGAGACAGCGACAGAGACAGCGACAGAGACAGAGACAGAGACAGCGACAGAGACAGCGACAGAGACAGCGACAGAGACAGCGACAGAGACAGAGACAGCGACAGAGACAGAGACAGCGACAGAGACAGCGACAGAGACAGCGACAGAGACAGAGACAGCGACAGAGACAGCGACAGAGACAGCGACAGAGACAGCGACAGAGACAGAGACAGCGACAGAGACAGAGACAGCGACAGAGACAGAGACAGAGACAGCGACAGAGACAGCGACAGAGACAGCGACAGAGACAGCGACAGAGACAGAGACAGAGACAGAGACAGCGACAGAGACAGAGACAGAGACAGAGACAGCGACAGAGACAGAGACAGCGACAGAGACAGCGACAGAGACAGAGACAGAGACAGCGACAGAGACAGCGACAGAGACAGCGACAGAGACAGCGACAGAGACAGAGACAGCGACAGAGACAGAGACAGCGACAGAGACAGCGACAGAGACAGCGACAGAGACAGAGACAGCGACAGAGACAGCGACAGAGACAGCGACAGAGACAGCGACAGAGACAGAGACAGCGACAGAGACAGAGACAGCGACAGAGACAGAGACAGAGACAGCGACAGAGACAGCGACAGAGACAGAGACAGCGACAGAGACAGAGACAGCGACAGAGACAGCGACAGAGACAGCGACAGAGACAGAGACAGCGACAGAGACAGAGACAGCGACAGAGACAGCGACAGAGACAGCGACAGAGACAGAGACAGAGACAGCGACAGAGACAGAGACAGAGACAGCGACAGAGACAGCGACAGAGACAGAGACAGAGACAGCGACAGAGACAGAGACAGCGACAGAGACAGCGACAGAGACAGCGACAGAGACAGAGACAGCGACAGCGACAGAGACAGAGACAGCGACAGAGACAGCGACAGAGACAGAGACAGCGACAGAGACAGCGACAGAGACAGCGACAGAGACAGCGACAGCGACAGAGACAGAGACAGAGACAGAGACAGAGACAGAGACAGAGACAGCGACAGAGACAGAGACAGAGACAGCGACAGAGACAGAGACAGCGACAGAGACAGCGACAGAGACAGAGACAGAGACAGCGACAGAGACAGAGACAGAGACAGCGACAGAGACAGCGACAGAGACAGCGACAGAGACAGAGACAGCGACAGAGACAGAGACAGCGACAGAGACAGCGACAGAGACAGAGACAGCGACAGAGACAGCGACAGAGACAGCGACAGAGACAGAGACAGCGACAGCGACAGAGACAGAGACAGCGACAGAGACAGCGACAGAGACAGAGACAGCGACAGAGACAGCGACAGAGACAGCGACAGAGACAGAGACAGCGACAGAGACAGAGACAGAGACAGCGACAGAGACAGAGACAGAGACAGAGACAGAGACAGAGACAGCGACAGAGACAGCGACAGAGACAGAGACAGAGACAGCGACAGAGACAGCGACAGAGACAGCGACAGAGACAGAGACAGCGACAGAGACAGAGACAGAGACAGCGACAGAGACAGAGACAGAGACAGCGACAGAGACAGCGACAGAGACAGAGACAGCGACAGAGACAGCGACAGAGACAGCGACAGAGACAGCGACAGCGACAGAGACAGCGACAGAGACAGAGACAGCGACAGATACAGCGACAGAGACAGCGACAGAGACAGCGACAGAGACAGAGACAGCGACAGAGACAGCGACAGAGACAGCGACAGAGACAGCGACAGAGACAGCGACAGAGACAGAGACAGCGACAGAGACAGCGACAGAGACAGAGACAGAGACAGCGACAGAGACAGAGACAGAGACAGCGACAGAGACAGCGACAGAGACAGAGACAGCGACAGAGACAGCGACAGAGACAGCGACAGAGACAGCGACAGCGACAGAGACAGCGACAGAGACAGAGACAGCGACAGAGACAGCGACAGAGACAGCGACAGAGACAGCGACAGAGACAGAGACAGCGACAGAGACAGCGACAGAGACAGCGACAGAGACAGCGACAGAGACAGAGACAGCGACAGAGACAGCGACAGCGACAGAGACAGCGACAGAGACAGAGACAGCGACAGAGACAGCGACAGAGACAGCGACAGAGACAGCGACAGAGACAGAGACAGCGACAGAGACAGCGAGACAGCGACAGCGACAGGACAGAGACAGAGACAGCGACAGAGACAGCGACAGAGACAGCGACAGAAGACAGCGACAGAGACAGAGACAGCGACAGAGACAGCAGCGACAGAGACAGCGACAGAGACAGAGACAGCGACAGAGACAGCGACAGAGACAGCGACAGAGACAACGACAGAGACAACGACAGAGACAGCGACAGAGACAGACGACAGAGACACGACAGAGACACGACAGAGACAGCGACAGAGACAGCGACAGAGACAGCGACAGACGACAGCGACAGCGACAGAGACAGCGACAGCGACAGCGACAGCGACAGAGACAGAGACAGAGACAGAGCGACAGCGACAGCGACAGCGACAGCGACAGCGACAGCGACAGAGACAGAGACAGAGACAGAGACAGAGACAGAGACAGAGACAGAGACAGAGACAGAGACAGCGACAGCGACAGAGACAGAGACAGAGACAGAGACAGAGACAGAGACAGAGACAGAGACAGAGACAGAGACAGAGACAGAGACAGAGACAGAGACAGAGACAGAGACAGAGACAGAGACAGAGACAGAGACAGAGACAGAGACAGAGACAGCGACAGCGACAGAGACAGAGACAGAGACAGAGACAGAGACAGAGACAGAGACAGAGACAGAGACAGAGACAGAGACAGAGACAGCGACAGAGACAGAGACAGAGACAGAGACAGAGACAGAGACAGAGACAGAGACAGAGACAGAGACAGAGACAGAGACAGAGACAGAGACAGAGACAGAGACAGAGACAGAGACAGAGACAGAGACAGAGACAGAGACAGCGACAGCGACAGAGACAGAGACAGAGACAGCGACAGCGACAGAGACAGAGACAGAGACAGAGACAGAGACAGAGGACAGCGACAGCGACAGCGACAGAGACAGAGACAGAGACAGAGACAGAGACAGAGACAGAGGACAGAGACAGAGACAGCGACAGAGACAGAGACAGAGACAGAGACAGAGACAGAGACAGAGACAGCGACAGAGACAGAGACAGAGACAGAGACAGAGACAGAGACAGAGACAGAGACAGCGACAGAGACAGAGACAGAGACAGAGACAGAGACAGAGACAGCGACAGCGACAGAGACAGAGACAGAGACAGAGACAGCGACAGCGACAGAGACAGAGACAGAGACAGAGACAGAGACAGAGACAGCAGAGACAGAGACAGAGACAGCGACAGAGACAGAGACAGAGACAGAGACAGAGACAGAGACAGAGACAGAGACAGAGACAGAGACAGAGACAGCGACAGAGACAGAGACAGAGACAGAGACAGAGACAGAGACAGCGACAGCGACAGAGACAGAGACAGAGACAGAGACAGCGACAGAGACAGAGACAGAGACAGAGACAGAGACAGAGACAGAGACAGCGACAGCGACAGCGACAGCGACAGAGACAGCGACAGAGACAGAGACAGCGACAGAGACAGCGACAGCGACAGCGACAGAGACAGCGACAGAGACAGCGACAGAGACAGAGACAGCGACAGCGACAGCGACAGAGACAGAGACAGCGACAGAGACAGAGACAGAGACAGCGACAGAGACAGCGACAGAGACAGAGACAGAGACAGAGACAGAGACAGAGACAGCGACAGAGACAGAGACAGAGACAGAGACAGCGACAGCGACAGAGACAGCGACAGAGACAGAGACAGAGACAGAGACAGAGACAGAGACAGCGACAGAGACAGAGACAGCGACAGAGACAGAGACAGAGACAGCGACAGCGACAGCGACAGCGACAGAGACAGAGACAGAGACAGGAAGAGACAGCGACAGAGACAGAGACAGAGACAGAGACAGAGACAGAGACAGAGACAGCGACAGCGACAGAGACAGCGACAGCGACAGAGACAGCGACAGAGACAGAGACAGCGACAGAGACAGCGACAGAGACAGCGACAGAGACAGCGACAGAGACAGCGACAGCGACAGCGACAGAGACAGAGACAGCGACAGAGACAGAGACAGCGACAGAGACAGCGACAGAGACAGAGACAGCGACAGAGACAGAGACAGCGACAGAGACAGCGACAGAGACAGAGACAGCGACAGAGACAGCGACAGCGACAGAGACAGCGACAGAGACAGAGACAGCGACAGAGACAGCGACAGAGACAGCGACAGAGACAGCGACAGAGACAGAGACAGCGACAGAGACAGAGACAGAGACAGCGACAGAGACAACGACAGAGACAGCGACAGCGACAGCGACAGCGACAGAGACAGAGACAGAGACAGAGACAGCGACAGAGACAGAGACAGCGACAGAGACAGAGACAGCGACAGAGACAGAGACAGCGACAGAGACAGCGACAGCGACAGCGACAGCGACAGAGACAGAGACAGAGACAGCGACAGAGACAGCGACAGCGACAGCGACAGAGACAGAGACAGAGACAGCGACAGCGACAGCGACAGCGACAGCGACAGCGACAGAGACAGAGACAGAGACAGCGACAGAGACAGCGACAGCGACAGCGACAGCGACAGAGACAGAGACAGAGACAGCGACAGCGACAGCGACAGAGACAGCGACAGAGACAGAGACAGAGACAGAGACAGAGACAGCGACAGAGACAGAGACAGAGACAGCGACAGCGACAGCGACAGAGACAGCGACAGCGACAGCGACAGCGACAGAGACAGAGACAGAGACAGAGACAGAGACAGCGACAGCGACAGCGACAGCGACAGAGACAGCGACAGAGACAGAGACAGAGACAGAGACAGAGACAGAGACAGCGACAGCGACAGCGACAGAGACAGCGACAGAGACAGAGACAGAGACAGAGACAGAGACAGAGACAGCGACAGAGACAGAGACAGCGACAGAGACAGAGACAGCGACAGAGACAGCGACAGCGACAGCGACAGCGACAGCGACAGCGACAGAGACAGAGACAGAGACAGAGACAGAGACAGCGACAGAGACAGAGACAGAGACAGCGACAGAGACAGAGACGACAGAGACAGAGACAGAGACAGAGACAGCGACAGCGACAGCGACAGAGACAGCGACAGAGACAGCGACAGAGACAGCGACAGCGACAGCGACAGCGACAGCGACAGAGACAGAGACAGAGACAGAGACAGCGACAGAGACAGAGACAGAGACAGCGACAGAGACAGAGACAGAGACAGAGACAGCGACAGCGACAGCGACAGAGACAGAGACAGAGACAGCGACAGCGACAGAGACAGCGACAGAGACAGCGACAGAGACAGCGACAGAGACAGAGACAGAGACAGCGACAGAGACAGCGACAGAGACAGAGACAGAGACAGCGACAGAGACAGAGACAGAGACAGAGACAGAGACAGAGACAGCGACAGAGACAGCGACAGCGACAGCGACAGCGACAGAGACAGAGACAGAGACAGAGACAGCGACAGAGACAGAGACAGCGACAGCGACAGCGACAGAGACAGAGACAGCGACAGCGACAGCGACAGCGACAGCGACAGAGACAGAGACAGAGACAGCGACAGCGACAGCGACAGAGACAGCGACAGCGACAGCGACAGCGACAGAGACAGCGACAGAGACAGCGACAGAGACAGCGACAGCGACAGCGACAGCGACAGCGACAGCGACAGAGACAGAGACAGAGACAGAGACAGCGACAGCGACAGAGACAGAGACAGCGACAGAGACAGCGACAGAGACAGCGACAGAGACAGAGACAGCGACAGAGACAGAGACAGCGACAGAGACAGCGACAGCGACAGCGACAGAGACAGAGACAGCGACAGCGACAGAGACAGAGACAGAGACAGAGACAGAGACAGAGACAGCGACAGAGACAGCGACAGAGACAGAGACAGAGACAGAGACAGCGACAGAGACAGAGACAGAGACAGAGACAGAGACAGAGACAGCGACAGCGACAGAGACAGAGACAGAGACAGCGACAGCGACAGCGACAGCGACAGAGACAGAGACAGAGACAGAGACAGCGACAGAGACAGCGACAGCGACAGCGACAGAGACAGAGACAGAGACAGAGACAGCGACAGAGACAGAGACAGAGACAGAGACAGAGACAGAGACAGCGACAGAGACAGAGACAGAGACAGAGACAGAGACAGAGACAGCGACAGAGACAGAGACAGCGACAGCGACAGCGACAGCGACAGCGACAGCGACAGCGACAGAGACAGAGACAGAGACAGAGACAGAGACAGCGACAGAGACAGCGACAGAGACAGAGACAGAGACAGAGACAGCGACAGAGACAGCGACAGAGACAGAGACAGCGACAGAGACAGCGACAGAGACAGCGACAGAGACAGCGACAGAGACAGCGACAGCGACAGAGACAGCGACAGAGACAGCGACAGAGACAGAGACAGCGACAGAGACAGAGACAGCGACAGCGACAGAGACAGAGACAGAGACAGAGACAGAGACAGAGACAGAGACAGAGACAGCGACAGCGACAGAGACAGAGACAGAGACAGAGACAGAGACAGAGACAGAGACAGAGACAGAGACAGCGACAGCGACAGAGACAGAGACAGAGACAGAGACAGCGACAGCGACAGCGACAGCGACAGCGACAGCGACAGAGACAGCGACAGAGACAGAGACAGAGACAGCGACAGCGACAGCGACAGCGACAGAGACAGCGACAGCGACAGCGACAGCGACAGCGACAGCGACAGCGACAGCGACAGCGACAGCGACAGAGACAGCGACAGAGACAGAGACAGCGACAGAGACAGCGACAGAGACAGAGACAGAGACAGCGACAGGACACAGCGACAGCGACAGCGACAGCGACAGAGACAGAGACAGAGACAGAGACAGAGACAGCGACAGCGACAGCGACAGAGACAGAGACAGAGACAGAGACAGCGACAGCGACAGAGACAGCGACAGAGACAGAGACAGAGACAGAGACAGCGACAGCGACAGCGACAGAGACAGCGACAGCGACAGCGACAGAGACAGAGACAGAGACAGCGACAGAGACAGAGACAGAGACAGCGACAGCGACAGCGACAGCGACAGAGACAGAGACAGAGACAGCGACAGAGACAGCGACAGCGACAGCGACAGCGACAGAGACAGAGACAGAGACAGCGACAGCGACAGCGACAGAGACAGAGACAGAGACAGCGACAGAGACAGAGACAGCGACAGAGACAGAGACAGCGACAGAGACAGAGACAGCGACAGAGACAGCGACAGAGACAGCGACAGAGACAGCGACAGCGACAGCGACAGAGACAGAGACAGCGACAGCGACAGAGACAGCGACAGAGACAGCGACAGAGACAGCGACAGCGACAGCGACAGAGACAGCGACAGAGACAGAGACAGAGACAGCGACAGCGACAGAGACAGAGACAGAGACAGCGACAGAGACAGAGACAGAGACAGCGACAGAGACAGAGACAGCGACAGAGACAGCGACAGAGACAGAGACAGAGACAGCGACAGCGACAGCGACAGCGACAGAGACAGCGACAGAGACAGCGACAGCGACAGAGACAGCGACAGAGACAGCGACAGCGACAGCGACAGCGACAGCGACAGCGACAGCGACAGCGACAGAGACAGAGACAGCGACAGAGACAGCGACAGAGACAGCGACAGAGACAGCGACAGAGACAGCGACAGCGACAGAGACAGAGACAGCGACAGAGACAGAGACAGCGACAGCGACAGCGACAGCGACAGCGACAGCGACAGCGACAGCGACAGAGACAGAGACAGAGACAGAGACAGAGACAGAGACAGAGACAGAGACAGCGACAGAGACAGCGACAGCGACAGAGACAGACAGCGACAGAGACAGAGACAGCGACAGCGACAGCGACAGCGACAGAGACAGCGACAGAGACAGAGACAGAGACAGAGACAGCGACAGAGACAGAGACAGCGACAGAGACAGAGACAGAGACAGAGACAGAGACAGAGACAGAGACAGCGACAGCGACAGAGACAGCGACAGAGACAGCGACAGAGACAGCGACAGCGACAGAGACAGAGACAGAGACAGAGACAGAGACAGCGACAGAGACAGCGACAGCGACAGAGACAGAGACAGAGACAGCGACAGAGACAGCGACAGAGACAGAGACAGCGACAGAGACAGCGACAGAGACAGCGACAGAGACAGCGACAGAGACAGCGACAGAGACAGCGACAGAGACAGCGACAGCGACAGAGACAGCGACAGAGACAGAGACAGAGACAGCGACAGAGGACAGAGACAGCGACAGAGACAGAGACAGCGACAGCGACAGAGACAGAGACAGAGACAGAGACAGAGACAGCGACAGCGACAGCGACCAGCGACAGCGACAGAGACAGAGACAGAGACAGCGACAGCCAGCGACAGAGACAGAGACAGCGACAGCGACAGAGACAGAGACAGCGACAGAGACAGAGACAGCGACAGAGACAGCGACAGCGACAGCGACAGCGACAGCGACAGAGACAGCGACAGAGACAGAGACAGAGACAGAGACAGAGACAGCGACAGCGACAGCGACAGAGACAGCGACAGCGACAGCGACAGCGACAGCGACAGCGACAGCGACAGCGACAGCGACAGAGACAGAGACAGAGACAGCGACAGAGACAGAGACAGAGGACAGAGACAGCGACAGAGACAGAGACAGAGACAGCGACAGACAGCGACAGCGACAGCGACAGCGACAGAGACAGAGACAGAGACAGCGACAGAGACAGCGACAGCGACAGCGACAGCGACAGAGACAGCGACAGAGACAGCGACAGCGACAGAGACAGCGACAGCGACAGAGACAGAGACAGCGACAGCGACAGCGACAGAGACAGAGACAGCGACAGAGACAGAGACAGCGACAGAGACAGAGACAGCGACAGAGACAGCGACAGAGACAGAGACAGAGACAGAGACAGCGACAGGACGACAGAGACAGCGACAGAGACAGAGACAGAGACAGCGACAGAGACAGCGACAGAGACAGAGACAGAGACAGCGACAGAGACAGAGACAGCGACAGAGACAGAGACAGCGACAGAGACAGCGACAGAGACAGCGACAGAGACAGAGACAGAGACAGCGACAGAGACAGAGACAGCGACAGAGACAGAGACAGCGACAGCGACAGCGACAGCGACAGAGACAGCGACAGAGACAGCGACAGAGACAGCGACAGAGACAGCGACAGAGACAGCGACAGAGACAGAGACAGCGACAGAGCAGAGACAGAGACAGAGACAGCGACAGAGACAGCGACAGCGACAGAGACAGAGACAGCGACAGAGACAGCGACAGAGACAGCGACAGAGACAGCGACAGAGACAGCGACAGAGACAGAGACAGCGACAGCGACAGAGACAGAGACAGAGACAGAGACAGAGACAGCGACAGAGACAGAGACAGCGACAGAGACAGCGACAGCAGACAGCGACAGAGGACAGCGAGAAGAGACAGAGACAGCGACAGAGACAGCGACAGAGACAGCGACAGAGACAGCGACAGAGACAGCGACAGAGACAGAGACAGAGACAGCGACAGCGACAGCGACAGCGACCAGAGACAGAGGACAGCGGACTGAGGACAGCGACAGAGACAGCGACGAGAGAACAGCGACAGAGACAGCGACAGAGACAGCGACAGAGACAGAGACAGAGACAGCGACAGAGACAGAGACAGAGACGCGACAGAGACAGAGACAGCGACAGACAGAGACAGAGGGACAGAGACAGCGACAGCG